>NW_010406579.1:29717-35562 GCF_000710305.1 Buceros rhinoceros silvestris | reverse complement strand
TTCAGCAGGGTTGGTTACAGATATTCCAGGAGACAAAGAGTGGTGAAATGAAATGATGGCTCATCTAATATTCAATTACATGGACGTCTTTCATTTGTTCACCTTGGCCACCTGCCCAGCACAAATAGAGGCTTATTGTTCCCTAAATGAATTACGCTGGTTCTAAACTGCTCTGCAATTTGATGCGTACAAGAGTTCTGTGTTTATTTGCTGGCACAGGCTGCTCTAAAGATATTGCAACCTTCTGTGTGTTGGCTTCTGTTACACTCATTACCTTGAAAAGTAATTATGCAAATATCACCCTGCTTTAAATACAGGCAGGGTTTTATTTATTTATAAACACCTCAGCATTTCAATTTCAGGGCATGCAGCTGAAAAATGCCTGCGCACAGTGAGAGATGGTGCTGCCTCCCCACCCATTGCTGCAACTGAGCAGCAAGCAGTAGATAAGCGGAAGCGTCCATTCTTTGCCTCGCCTGCTTATTGAAAGGAGGAGCACGCTAAATTGGGCTGTACACAACCAGGCACTGTGAGATTTGGCTGTGCTCACAACAGGCAGGCACAGAACTGTGTGTAAAGAACTCACACGTTATTTTTTTCTCCCATGAAAATGAAGAGACAAACCTGGAGAAAAAAAGCAAAGTGAGCTGAGCTAGGGGTGTTTGAAAGGTAATTTGTTTGAAAAGAAATACAAGCTTCCAGCAACCCTACAATAATTAATAAAAATTTTAAAGCTTGCAGGGTTGGACTGGTTCTGATCTCGTAGCGATAGTGATAAAACGCTGCCCTACTGCATGACCTGAGTCACTGTTTACATGAAAGGGGAATTGGAGCTTTGTGTGGCTGCAGCACAGAGCTGTGTACTGCAAATTGCATCTCTGCTGAACTGCTGCTATTATCAACGGCTGGCCAGGGGGTGCAAGGGGGTTTTGTGCCATTGATCCAAATTGCAGTCTTATCCCTCTACAGAGAAACACACCAAGAGGAACAGCAGATGGGTGAGCTTCTGGGGAACTATAGACCATCAGGAAAACCTCACGAGTCCTTGAAATAGTGTAAAATGTTGCTGTCTGGGGAAGGGGTTTAAAAAGCCATGAGTATTGAAGGAATAATTGGGCTTTACTGTCTGGAGAGCTCAGGCATTTAGAACTCTGCAAACATCTAGCAGAAGTTTCGCTTGCAGGTACTGTACATGTGTGATGATTAGGTCCCTTTTAAATGTTTCAAAACAAGCCTTTCAAAAATCAGTTGCTGCTGTGATTGTCTAATAGGTTTGAATATGCAAACCTCTTTTAATAGCCTTTCCTCCTGCCTAGAGACTTTGTCGAAAGAAAAGTATCCTGTCAAGGGACAACTGCATGCAGAACATACATATTAACTGAAGCATCACTAACAGCTCACTGGCTAGCACAAGATAGAGAACGAGGCGCTCCCAGAGTTCAGATTTGGGCTTGTTGCCTTTCTGTTCAGTTCTTCTTTTATCACATCAGCCATCCATACAGTGGGTACAATATACCTACCTTGCAGCACAACGTGAAGCTAAACCAGAGCTTCAGAAGTGAAAGCTGCAATGGAAAAAATTATATATTAAGAAATGTATCAAAATTATCAAAGTTCTATTGTTTGCCTTAAGGAAGGTAGCAGGAGTTCCGAGGTTTCGTGGGCAGTATTCACCATACATGATTTTCCATAAACAGGTTTGTTCTGTGCTGAAAGTAAGACACCAACATACAAACATACCAACACACAGAAGGGGTATAAAAGATCTCATGGTGGCCCTGATCCCATTTCCATTCCCATGTAAATGCCCTGCTCGATAGGACTGGGGCAAAGGGAGTTGTAGGTGTGTTTAAATACATATGTGTGTATACATGCAAGACAGACATTTATAGATGCGCATGTGTGTGAGTGACAACGCAGAGAGCGAGCCAGATGCCCATCCCTGACTGGTATGGCTGAAGGGAAAGAAAGGAACTCTGCAACATCATCCCTGCACAGAGACAATAGTTAGTACTCTTAGTTATTGGTTATTACTCCTGATTATTTCAACGCAGTAATTTGCTGTGGATCTGATAACTCCTGTTCGGTGGCTCATTGCTGCTGTGACTTCTGATCTTACTTGCAGATACTTCTAACAGATACTCTGCAGCTCACATGGGTGCCCTTCCCAACAGTCAAGGTGTAAGGTGTACACCTTACCCATTATTAGGTGCATAAGGAGATAAAATCTTGTCTGCCCTCATTCTCGTGCTTCTTGTCCTGCCTCTTGCCAGTGTCCTTCTATGTGTGTGCGCACACTGTACTTGAGCTGAGTGAGGCTGAGACCAGACGTGTCTATGTACAGAGTAACTCAGTCTGTGCTTTAGAACCACGCACAGTGTGCTACAGGCTCCCGCAGCTCTCCGTGAACTGGTGTTGAACAGTCTCATAGGGAACAGTAATCAGAATGTTTACTTACAATGCAACAGTGTCTATGTACAGAGTAACTCAGTCTGTGCTTTAGAACCACGCACAGTGTGCTACAGGCTCCCGCAGCTCTCCGTGAACTGGTGTTGAACAGTCTCATAGGGAACAGTAATCAGAATGTTAACTTACAATGCAAATGTCATTTACTTCCTTGGAAGGTCCCTCAGGTATAATGGGTTTTATACTATGTGGCATAGCATCTTCCTTAGGTCATGGTGCTGCTTCTGGATGAAGAAAAGATAAAGAGGCATGGGGGGTTATTGTTGTTATTTGCCAGGAAGCAGTAATAATCTGAAGAGCTCACTGTTAGATCTCTGGCTGCTAACTTCAGTGGAAAATGGGATATTACGTAGGAAACACACGTTTTCCAGTTCTTCAAGAAAATAAAAAGGCCTGTTTTCATTCTGTGTGTATCTGCCTGGTGTATGTCTCTTTTCCTACTGAGTCCAAGTGTGTTTCTTGCCTTTCTTTAAGCTGGCCACTCTCTTGTAAATGCAATGTCACATGTATTATTTCCATTATTCTTTAGTTACTTCGTATTTTCTTTCATTTAGTCAATTTATTCCAAGATTTATATGGGGTTTTTTACCTATTTATAGAGGCGATAATTTTAAATAAAAATGAAATTTGTGTAAAGAATACATGAGCTTTTCAATATTGCATGCTTACTATAGAGCTTGTAGGGAAGCGGTTGGACTCGACGATCTCAAACAGCTTTTCCAACCTGCATGAGCCTATGATTCTAAAGAAAAGAAATCTACCCTCCAAGAGTGTCAACTGACATCTGAAACAGCTGATTCTCTTCTTTGAACCTGTAAAGGCCAGTGATATCTATATGCTACGTATTCAAGAATACTGACTTTTAATGCTGGCTTCTGTACTGTAGGCAACTAAGTTTTTCCAAAATTTAGCAATACAACTTGTGTTAATGGGTTAATACATAATTGGGAGTTACTAAGAGGGGTCTTGACATAGTTTATTGTAACAACTCCTTTGAGCCTATTTGCTCAAAGTATCTTCAACCCAGAGAAATTTTAATTCACTGCTCCAAAGCCCCACGGACCATAATGGCTGTGTCATTATGTGTAACCATTTACATGATGGGCTATAATAGGTTCTTTGGAATGGTTATAGCCTATCGTGTCAATTGGATTTTCATGCCTAAGTACTAGATCTGTGTGCTGAGCAGTATATCCTGGACCTTTAATGGATGTTATTTATTCCAGTTTAATCAATGGTAATGCTTTTTTATTGTGCATATTTAATCTGGGCATATTGAAAGGCTTTTGAATTCCATCATTAGAAAAAGTGTATCCTGTGATGCTTGTCTTTTGCAAAACATTCACGAATACACGCGGGGTTTTTTGAGGAAGGAAAGATGGGGGAGTAAGGAAAGAAACAAAATTGTCTTGTGTACCACGTGTTGATACCTGGCCATAAGCAGAGGTTAATAGCACCTTATGCGTGTATCGTTCTCGGCCACACATTTCTTTTTTGGATTCTTTGTGAACTGTGTTTTTTCCATTGAGTCTTGGACAACTTTGTCTTCTGCCATATGTAACCCCCATAACTTAGTTCCTGATATCTTTAGTGCTCTTGGTTTTGCTTTACCAAAAGTACTTTCATCGCCAGGCTCATTCCTGCCCCGCTCCCACTGTAGGTGGCCCTCTCTGTAACTCCTGTAGGCCCACAACCAGTTCTGCCATGGCCCCAGTTCCTGAATATCTTTATTCTCTAGTAGATAGTGAAAGATAGATCAGACTGGCTGCCAGAGAGACTGAATTAGATGCAAGAGCTGCAGCCAAGCTGACGGAGTTTTAACAGTGTTTGCAAACACATTCCCCCGTGCCGCTGTTGTGTTGAGATGATTGTCATTTTCATGACAGCCAGGCTGTGATGTGGTTGACTTCACCTACAAGCTTGACCCTGCAAGGTGCTGAGAAAAAAAAAACATCTGAGTGAAAGAAAAGCACAGTGCTGTGAGGGCACAGGTGCAGTTGAAATTACTTCAGATGAGTTAGGTGTGGCCGTCTATGCTGGGTTTCCATTAGCTGTCAAATAACTCAGGATATTTTCTACTTCCCAATTTCTTATCTTCTGTTTTGCAAGATGAGATTGTTGTCTTTTTCTTCCTTCCCCCCATATTGCTCTACTTCTAGATACCTCACCATGATTTCTGATACTGGTATTTCTCAATTGGAAATTGAGAAAACATGAAAGATGTTGGAAAAGGTGCTGGACTAGATGAAAATTAAGATTACACAATTTAGAAGAAAGTCTAAGAAATCTGGTTTTGGATGAGACGCATTTCCCACAGAACACGGGCTTCCCAGTGCTTGCGTGCCAGAGAAATCACAGCATTTCATGCTTCTTTGCACAGGCTTTAAAGGTATTCAGTGAATCCCTGCAAAATGCTCTAGGGGATCTGTTGGTCGTAGATGTTAAACTATAGCAGCAGACTGTTACTATGGGTCTGCATGCATGGCCTTTCACAACCCATGTCTTTTTCGTGCTATGTGAAGCATCATTGTCTTACGTATTACTGTCACAAGGCACAACCTGTCATTCTTTGGAACATGAAAAGCGTGGGCATTTTACAGACCGATGGGAAACGCTGGGTGTATTATCTGTCCCTGGCCTGATTCCACTGCAGCCCTCGTGTGCTGTGTCCTCGTCGTGGTGGCTGCAGGCTTTCCTTCTGCCTGATGGGTCTTTGTTGTTGGTTTGGCTCACTATCAGTTCCCCTCACACCCTCTGTCTGGATCCTTCTTCCTTAGGCTCTGACTTCTTGAGCTTGCTTGTTCCCAGAGTAAAGGTGTTCATCTCCTTAAGGTGAGGTGTGTCTGTGCTGCTATTGAGTCAACGGAGAAGAAACTTCTGCTAAAGCAGGCTTAGAACAAATGTAGCAATTGCAAAGCAACAGGTTTAAAATCTAAGGCCATTCTACCTGAGAAGGTGCTGGACTGCGTGTTAGACAACTGTCTGTGGTTACAAACCAGTGGAACTTCTCTGAGTTGGTTTAAAAAAAAAAAAATCCTTTTCTATTACAAAATTATAGCTGAATAGTATCAAGCTTGTTGTTGCCCAATCTTTCTCCTGGTCTGTAGTGATTAGGTCTTTGCCCTCCTTCAGGCTGTTCCATTGCTGTATCTGCTTTCCTGACCTTAGCATCCAGCTTCAGCCTCACTTTTTAGTCTGTTTTCCATTCTGGTGTTGGTTCTCTGTTGGACATCCTGACTCCTCTCCTGATTATGTTGTCTCTAAGCAGTAACTAGCTTATTAGGAGCTTCAACTGAGCAGTGAAATATGTGTTAATAACTTGGCTCTGCTTAAAAGGAAGAAAAAAATATATCCTATCACGTTAGACTGCCTAGAGGAA
>NW_010406579.1:16719-29616 GCF_000710305.1 Buceros rhinoceros silvestris | reverse complement strand
AGGCTTTATGGAGTTAGGCAGTGGAGAGCATAGGGAGTTAAAGCTGTGGTAAGCAGAAACACCCTGCAATCAGGGAAGGAGTGAAGTTCCTCCTTCACCCCAGAAGTTTCTCCTTACCAGCTGAGAAGGTTTATGATATATGCAAAAGAAAAATAAAATAAGTGGGTTTTAGAAGAACTTGTGAAGAGGGGAAAAAAAGGGCTCCAGGCAAGGAAAACAACAAGTGTAAACACTTCATCTTTAATTGAAATCTGAAGACAGTGTTTGCTGCTTATGTACTGCTGTGGAGAGGATGGGGGTATGCCTGCCTACATGCTTTGCCGAGGTGGAAAAGCTTCTTGAGAAAAGTTACTTGCTGTGAGGTGAGGCTTGCACTTGAATTAGAGCTGGAACTGTCACAGGCTGTTAACTTTCAGTCGCACTTTTGGGTTTGCCACTCCTTACTTTCTACTCTTCTTTATGCCCCCCTGCTTACCTCTGTGCTGGATTGATCCTGGCTGAGCCTCAGGTTCTCCCCAGGCTACCCTCACCCCCCTCAGTGGACAGGGGAGAGAAAGTATGAAAAGCTCCTGGGTCAAGTAAGGACAGGGAGAGATCCCGTAGCAGTTACTGTCATGGGCAAAACAGACTCAACCTGGGGAAATTTTATTTAATTTTTTACCAATCAAATCAGAGTAAGGTAAACAGAAATAAACTGAAATCTTGAGACACATTCCCCCCACCCCTCCCTCTTCCCAGGCTCAACTTTACTCTGAATTTTCTGTACCTTCTCCCCGTGAGCAGAGGATGGAGAATGAGGGTTGCAGTCATTCATCACGTGTCTCTGCCACTCCTTTCGCTTCACACTCTTCCCCTGCTCCAGCGTGGGGTGCTCCACAAACCTCTCCAATGTGAGTCCTTCTCATGGGCTGCAGTTACTTACCAGGCGCTGCAAGGTGGATCCTTCCAGAACGACCTGCTCCAGCGTGGGTCTCCCACAGGGTCACAAGTGCTGCCAGCAAACCTGCTCCAGGGTGGGATCCTCTCTTCAGGGGTCCACTGGTCCTGCCAGAAACCTGTTCCAGCACAGGATCTCCAGGGGGTCAGATTTCTGAAATAGTTTTTAAGAACACACCTGCATTATTTGGTGTAAATAAATGTAGTGCGCTTTGAACTTAAGAAACTTTATAGAATCGTCTTTTCCTCAAAACAGTTGATCAGGCTTTGCCCAAGGGCTTGTGTGGTGAACGTCAGCGTAGGCTGCACCCACACGCTGTTCACCTGCAGCAGGCACTGCTATGGGAATACACAATGAGGTACTTCAGCCGCTGCTTGTTTCCCCCAGTCTCTTCTCTCTCTCTGAATGATAAAACTTTCCAAGCAGGAAAATGACTTTGCAGTGTTCTGAATAAACAAAAGTGGGCAGTAGTGTATGTCTGGCTTTCTTGGGAATCTGCTCTAGTGCAAAAGGAGGTGTTTCTAAAACAGCAGGTTCGCCACACACGCTGCACTGAATGCAATCACAGCGTGGAAAAGAAATCTGCATTTGGTTCTTGCCTTTGAGGATCCTTTGTGGCAGGTTTCCTGACTGCCACCATCCTGTCACCGAAATAGCACTGTTAAAAGATGCACCTTCTTAAATGGGCTGCCTTACTAAGATTATGATAGTGGGATGAATTTGGGTTTCATTTGATCTCAGTGCTGTCTACAGCATTTTACTGTGAGCGGTCTGCTCCAAGTCATGGTTATGACACTGAGATGGGAGAACTGACGGAGGAAAACATATAATAGGATGAAATCCTTTTTACTTTAAAAATAACTATCAAACAGTGAGAGAGATTAAGCTATTATAAAGCTTTGGGAATCGAAATAACAGCGGGTAGCTGAGGTATTTAAAAAAGCATGCTGTAATAACAGCTGGATTACAAATGAACAAAATATTAAACAACCGTCACTGATGGCTCTATCCTCTTCTGGTCAGCTGCTCCTCTCTTCAAAGCCAGCATCGGAAAAACAAACTGTGGTTTGCTCTATGGCCCTCAGCAAGTAACTTAACCTCGCTGTGCTAGGGATATGATGAGTAACTTTCTTTTAGGATAATGGTTGCAAGGCCTAATTTTTAATACTTTAACCTCTTCAAGAGTCACAGGCCTAACACTGCTCCATACATGCAAAGGGCTAGTTCAGTAAATCAACCCATGGGATTTCCTTATGTTCAATCCTTCCTTGGGGTTTTTTGTGCGAAGCGATGAATACTGGAAGCTGCTGTTCTGCTTAATGAAGATGTCAGGCGCAGAGCTCACCTCCTGAAATGCGCGTGCGGTTTTCTAGGGGATCCCCCCAGGAGGCTGCAGTGCTTTCAGTGCCACTGCAGCAGCCTGCAATAGAACACTGGCAGAGCAACGGGGCTGCAGGGCCCAGGCCAAGAGTGTGAGCTAAGGAGCTAAGTGTCGGTCAGCGATATGTATCGTATATCTCAGTTCCCTTCCACAACCAGCATCTGACCCGTTCTTTCCAGCAGCGATGATTCTCCCTTTGTTTTTCACTTGACTTCCTTCAGCTGGCTTCTCTTTCAATCAGTTTTTACCCTGTTGCCGTACACTTCTAATAAAGGATTTGGCTGATGTCTGCAATCTCAAGGGAGCAGGGTATGAAAGCTGGCATAAATGATTTTGTTTCAAATAGGGAAAAAATGGCTCAGTGCTCCCTGTTGCTTGTGAACCTGCTTCTGTGTTCTTACACAAGGTAGCTGCTGGTCAACTTTTTTCATGTTCACTGGCTGATCTGACAAAATCATTCAATCAACTATAAATAAGTGGAGATCAAGCAGAGGAGGATTAATAGCACAAAGATCCTGTGTGCTGCAGAGTACAATAGGCAAGGAAAATCTGCCTATTTTCCTGCCACATGATGATGAATGCTGATGATTACCATGAATCCAAGATTTCAATCACCTTCTATGCAGAACTGATACAAAGCTGGATATTCAGATCTTTAAAGTAAGACACAAACAGTAGAGCATGCTTTGACAGTCAGCTCTACCCGTAGCATGGTCGTTCCTATTCAGCAGAAGATATTCTTCCTTCTGTGTTTTCAGCTGGATTCTGTTCCCTCTCTGGTCTGTGAGCACTATAATACTGTGTACTGGAGATCTTTACTACTTAAAAAGTATTCTGCCTTGCTGCAGCTAGTTTTGTTTTATTGAAGACCTCCTTTTCTTTCCTTGTATAACTCTACTTTTATTAGGTACAATGCTTTTGCTTTCGGGGGTATAAAATTTGTTGTACCTAATGTACCTCCTTAGTTCCTGCAAAACTCCCCAGGGAGTGGGAGGAACACCAAAGTCATTCTTTGTGTTCAGTGGGGTAAGAAGAGTTTTGGCATTAAAGCTAGTAAAGGGGCGTTGTAAGCCCCCTTTGTGCAGGGTGACATCCTGGATATAGCCAAGAGGACTCTTCTTTCTGTGTTAAGGGAGTGCCTGACTAGTTATTCACAAGTGGTGGTGAGAAAATGTGGTGTTGAACAAGATAAGTTACTGCCCCAGAGTTGCAATTTGTATGGTACTAGAGCTTGACTAATTAGCAGATGTCGGATCAGGGTTTTGTCTTAATTCTCATTTATTAGTATGTATCTATCCCTAGAAAGGAATTAACATAATTCTTCCTTTGTCCTAACCAGATTTATTTCCATTGAAATGATCTTAATGAAGTATCTTGAGCTTTGCTAAGAAGATGGCCTTTCCACATAAAAATGTGGAAAGAGTCTAAGAGTCATGCTTACAAGGAGGAGCAGAAGGGTGGAGTCTTCATCTAAATAGCAGCAAATGAAAAATCAGACCAATGTCAATCACATAAACCTATCTTCATTTATTTGTAGTAAGTCTCTCCTTGTGCTTTCATTTTCTGCTGTGGTTTCTCTTGAAAATTTGAAAGCAAAGTTTTTACTACTACATTCAGCAAATTGATCAGATTTGCCTAAAGGAATAACTCAAATACCAGTTAGAGTTTTCAATTGTCTTTTTCCCTCAAGCAATCTGTCGGAGGCTTCAGGCTATGATTACCATCCACTGAATCTACAAATGGGTAAATGTGATGGATTTTTTCTTCTTTAAAAAAAACAAACAAACAAACCCAAAACTAATGCCTTGAGTAAAACTGGCAAATTAACACTAGCTTTGCTTCTATTCTGCAGACGGGATTCTTAGGTAACTTCGAACGGAAATTAATGGTTTCAATGGTATCTGCATATGTGACTTGTTTATACTAAAGTGTTGCCCTTAAAAATCTCATTTGTTATAATCATTGTTTAAAACCTTTGCCATTATTTCTGTTTGGGGAAAGGAAGGCTCTGGCCTCTGAATTCCCACTGAGGGAAGCTGCAGGGTCAAAGAGACCTGAGCGGAAGAGGTACAGCAGTGGTACTGCATGGGATGTTCCAGCCCCTTGTCACTGTAACACAAGAGATCAAAATGTCCAAGCTGCTCAAACAGCAACGGTTTGAAGGGCGTTCTGCAGTCCACTACTTTTTTGTTGTCACATGTGTGATTGTACAGTGGATTGGAAATTGTGTTGCGGAGTCTGTAGTGAAGCAGTCAGAAACATTCTGTTCGGTAATTCTATATCGTTCTGCTCACCACATAATTTCATTTGAAAAAACAAGCAAACAAAAACTCCCACCAAACCCATACAACAGTGTTTAAGATGAATATAATTTCTGAAGAGCATTTTTCCCCAAAATTCTGTGAATAGAAAGTGCAGCATTGAGTGGCATAGGCTGGAGATAGCTGGACAGCCTCTGGCAAACTCATTTTCCATGGCAGTGGTGTAATGTGAGAAACATAAACCAATCCTAGTTTAAACATAGAGAGCAGCCAGAGATTTAACTGGAAGTCTCTTGCGGAAATGTATGTTTCTCGGGAAAGGCAGACTGACTTGTTTTCTTCCTCAGTGTAGTATACAGACATGCTGCTGATTTCTGCAGAAATTTAAGAATACGGACTGATTCTACGTCTGCTTCAGAAAGGCGTATGTGTCACTAATCCATGACAAGTCTGTTAGAAGGGCTACCATTGTTTTTCAGCTTTCTACTAGAGGAAAAAGAAAAGTGAAATTAGGGGGCAGGCTCACCTACCACCTGCAAAAAAAGTAGTTAGCATATTGAAAAGCTAATATTTTATTAATGGAAAAAAAGTCTTTTTCTAGGCTCCCTAAAAAGTAGTTGCCCTTAAGCTCATGGTAAAGCAGCACTTAAAATAAGTTCCTAACATCCTCAAGATGTGTTTCTTTTATTTGATCTTTGTTCAAGCTTGCGGAACAAGAAAGCAAAATGAATTTTTAGAGCCTGAAGTATCTTTTCGGAAACCCATGCTACAGAATACAGCAAAATATATTAATTCATATAGAACTGTAGTGTTTGTATTAATGCAGCTCTTTAGTCTTAAACAGTTTAGCATTTTTGAGCCATTTTTGTGAATAGATATCATCACTTTCTGTTCATTAAAAATGTTTTGTCACTAGAATACAAGATAATATGGCAGAGAGAACTGAAGGTGAATCAAAACATATGGTTTCCTTTTTATTTCACACGAGATTACTGGTGTGCATAAAAGCTGTATGCCAGAAGCATCAGTGAATTGTGATGTAATGAGAGGTAATCTGTTTGACAGGAGCTAATTTGCACAAAATAGTTCTCATGCAGTTGCTATGGTCAGGCCTCAACTCAGAATAAAAATGGGATGTTGATAGGACTTTGTATCTCAAATCCGTGACAGGAACATTCACTTTAGCAGTTGACACGATTGATGAGACAGTTAATTCTGTTCACTGTAAAGGCAAACAAAGGAAGAGCGCTTGTCCTGGTAGCGTTTTCTTATTTTCACAGGCAGTTAAAAACCAAGGAAATTGATTATTTAGAAATAGTATTTATCCCTCTAATTATGTTATCTTCAGGCTAGTATCCCAGTGGTTTGTTCTTGGTACACGGCTGGCAAAAACTATTGATAATACATGGAAAAAGAAAGAAACTTAAGAGAATAACATTTCCACCATATTTAACGGCTTGTAGCAGTTCTCTAATCTTTCATGACTGTAGTAGACGCTGATATGTTCGATGTTGGATTATGGGCCAGTCTTGTCAGCAGCTAGAGCAAGAATATAAATGCACGTTGTTTGATTTAGCAAACCAATTTAAAAATTATTTAAGTTCTCCACTGGATTCTGTGTAATGGTCTCTTTAGTTTGGAGTATGTGTTTGAGGAGTCCTGCTGATGAGCTTGAGTGCTCGGGTGTGAGCTGTGCTGACGTTAGCAGGCTGCTACTGAGATAGTGTGTGATTGCACACTGGGCGTTGACTATTGACCTACACTCGCTTTCCTAAACTGTTGTCAGACAACATTATGAGGAGACTGAAAGCTCTTTCTAGGGAACATTGTGAGTCTGTCATTATTTCCTGTTCCATAAAGTAAGTGTTAGTTTGTCTGAATCCTCAGCTTCCACATACAGCCCCCTTACACCTGTGTGTTTTCTCATTTTGTGATTCTGTAACAACAAGTCAGTATCTTTAACAAACAAGTTGTAGATCCCTCCTGCTCTCTCAGCTTTTGTCTACAGTGTGGTTTCCTCTTCTGAACTTCTCTTTTGTGCTGGAGTACTTCCATTTAATGCGCCATTGCAAAATCTGCTAGTACTTTATTCCAAGTATAGAGCAAGCAGATGACCTTTCTTCTAAAGACACCAAACACTGCTTGTGTCAGACAGCTTAGCACCGAGTCCCACTTTGTGGTGGAGCGTATCCTCTAAGGCAGGGTAAGCAACTGTGAAGCACAAAGCAATTTGTTGTGCGTAAGTAGCTGTTATGAGTAATTGTTTGTACTACAAGAGAGTCCAGGGAGTCTAGGCATAAACTAGGACATTGCATGAACCTGAAGCTAATTCACCTCTGAAAGTAAGTGAATTTAGGCTGGTAATGAGCTAATAAAAACAAAGCTCTGAATACCTGAGCTCTCAAGCTTTGCCTCTTACGTGACTGATGAAAGATCCATTAACTCTCTTGAGAATATCACATCTTCTCCTGAAGGAAGGGAACAAATGTCAGTGTTGGGCAAACTTGTTTCACTGGATCTATACACTTATTTGGATCCATCCATTGCTACCCGACCCTGTTTTTTCCTGAGTAGTCAACTAATGTTTGTCAAGAGAAAAATACTCTTGATACACACCATTAAATGATTCTTCTCTAGGTTATTTCCTTCTACCTTGCACTGTGGACTCTTTCTTGAAAATACTTGTTTCTCTCTACTTATGTCTTACTATTTTTTCAGTAGAAAAGGAATCAATAAAAAAAATTCCTTTTATTTAATTAAATTAATTCCTGTACGTCTATATGCAAATATTTCACATGAGACAAACAGAGCATGGATCACCTCGGGTCACCACAGTGATTGCTTATAAATTGGCAAAGGGCACAATCCTCCAACCCATTCCCCAGGGAAATTACTAGCTTTTTATGTGAATCCTGTTCCACCCATGTGGAAAAAGTTTCAGGAGTTGAGATTTAACTATCAGATCCCTTTCCCAAGCTCAAGTAAGGATGATTATGTGCAGTCTGTCAGACTGCTGCTGCTGAATGAGAAAGGTGTTAAACAGCCTACTCTGAAGGGTACTTTTTTGTCTTGAATTAAGTGATTGCTGAGGTAAGTGTAAAGGACTGAGTTTCTCAGCAAGTATTCTCATCCTAATAGCTAAAAAAAATCATAATTCCCTTTAGTGGAATGGGTAAGGAATAGAAAAAGGTGGAGAAGGAACAGATTTTGTAATGTCAAAGACAGCAGAATTTAAGGCATTGGCAATTGAGTTTCAATATCCTATAGTAGATGCCTGAATCTTTTCCAGCACATTCTTTGTCCTCTCTCACTTCTTAGCTCATGTTGTCTCTTTGCTTTGTAAGTTTTCCAGCCTTGTCATTTATTCTGTTTTTGCACAATGCCTGGTCCTGTAAATCCCTCGCCATGGGTGAGATCACAGTGTACTGCTTAATTTTGTTTTGGCACAGAGTAAATACTGCTTTTATGCTGAACAACGCCAGCATGTGCCAGATGAGTAGAGGCGGTTGCAAAGACACGCTCCATTAAAATGAATGGACTTGCCAAATGCTCTTTTTGAGTCTTAAGGAGAACGTTCAACTCCTTCTGTCTCATTAAAACACCACCATAGTGAAGGCAACTGGTGAAGGCAGAGCCATATAGCCAGGAGAAAGTACAGGCAACCAGATTAGCTGGAGTTGCAATACTGGGTCTGAGATATTACATGAAGATTCTGTGGACTTCATAGTTAAAGAAACAAGAAGAGGTTAGTATTTATTTGAGGAAATAAACTTTTTTTTTTTCTCTTCTACGAAGACTAGCAAGAATAAGAGAGAAAAGAGGAAGTGTTGACTCTTCCAGGCATATGCTGTGCAGGCTATGGCTGCCCACACTTCTCTCAGCAGCAAATTCCCTAGAACCTTTGTTTAGCACAGCAATGAGAAGTGTTTCAGGTTTTGTCTTTTTTTCCCCCCTTACTTTAGAACTAATAAATAGTAACAAAATCCCAACAATGAAAAGAATGAAAGAAGTTAGTAACGTATTTCAGCCCTCTGTAAGCTATATCTAGCTGCAGACAAACCTTGAGGTGAAAACTGGGTTGTTGGCTTTCTAACGCAGATTTTGTCTGAGTTGTTTTGGAAAACGCTTCTGCTGTTCTGAGCTGCCTTTGGTCACTCATCTTTCAGTGGGAGACCTGCAGACTGGAGGAAGTACAACATCGACCTAGCTGGGACATATTCCCTATGAAAACAGAGCTTAGAGGTCAGCTTGTGGTGACAGCAGCAGGAACTGATAGATCACACAGAGATGCACCTTTTGTTCCCTGAGAAAATTGTGTCCCTTTAGCTCTTGCCATGTATTTCTAACCCTGCTGCCTCCTCCTGCTCCCTTGTGCCCCTGCTTGTTTCCTACAGTGGCAGCACAACAGTTAGGGTTTTATTAACAGTAATGTTTGTGAATTGGAGGGCACAATAGTGCTGGTAATCTGTTGGTTTTCCTTGCAACGTGAAGGGCTGCAAGATTTAAATACAAGTTTTGCAGAAGAAACATAAAATGGAGGTGACATAAAACACAAGACACCAAAAACCCCACACAATGCACACAGTCAGAATCATCCAAGTACACTAGAAGAGAAAATGTGAAATGTTTTGAAATCAGCACTGGCGTCACAATATCCTTGACGTAGGAGATCCATTAATTCCATAATTTCTTTGAGAAGAATATGCAGAGCCAAAAACAAAGAAAGAAATCAGAATGATTTCTAGCATGTTCTTTGATGACTAGTTTGACCTAAGATGCACAAACCTGTACCTCAGAGATGTACTTTTCAAAAAAATCAATCATACCCATTGATGAATTCTCCCAGTCTTTCACTATAATTTGATTTATACCAATGTAGCATAACTCGATTTCTTGCCTGGGTAAAAAAAAAAGATCAATGTAAAGACACTATTACAAAGATTTATTCATGGGTACACGATAGTTTCTGTCTACCTAATTAAATGTATTGTATCAAAACCAAATTTTGATTGGTGCAAAGTTTGTGCACAGACTGGCTGGAAAGTGCTACATCTGCAGTACCATTTAGTTATCAGAATTTATTAGGGACAATCCTAAATAATGAGCCTTAAAACCGCACTTCGGAGACATTTCCTTAACATTGACGATGTCATTTCTGATGTCCTTAATGACATTATAATATTTTATTGTTGTTGTTTGCTGTTGCCTGCCTTCCCGGCAATGCCTTTGAGGCTTTTCAAAACAATATTCAGAAAAAAGTCACACACAATTCTTTCCTTGCAGCTTTGTTTTCTAAAGAAAACTTTGCAAAGGAATAGGATTTGCCTAAAGAAAATAAAAAGTTATGTGAAGATGCTTATCTAAAGTCCTAGTTCAGCGAAATCCAGATGAAAGCTCCATTTCAAGGACATCTATTTATTTTTTCAAGATAATTACTGTGATTACATGAGTGCGTGTGTAGCTATAAGTGAATCATTTTCTGGGTGAGAGGAAAGATGGATTGGACGCAGCAGGTGTCACAGCTCCCTAGAACAAAAAAGAAATTGAAATTCTTCTCTCTATTCCTCTGGTATCTGTGTTCAGGTGCAAGGAAAGAACTTCACAGCTTTGTGTCCTGTTCAACCATTTTCCCGAAGGGAACCAAACACTGTTTAGAAAGGGTGTATGTCTAGTCATCTTGTACCATTCAGGTACCATAGATGACCCAGCTGAGCTACAATATGAATTGTTTCTGGGGTTGTTTTGGTGTTTTGTGGTGCTGTTTATGGGTTTTTTTACTGTTTGCTACTTTCCTCTTGTCTAGTGCATAACAGGTGAATTCCTGCGGACTAGAGACTAGCAGGTCCTCTGGTGGGGAGAAGGGGAAGCTCCCTGTAATCCCCAGCTTAGACCTGGATTTATCTGATTTCTGGACGTGCACTTCTAACGTGAGACTGACCATTTTTCATTCTGGAATTTCTCACAGTACTGAATGAGTTTGATGTTTGTTTTGTCTCGCAAGCTGCTCCTCGCACCACCCATATGGGATTTGAAGGGCAGCTCACAAGCAGTTGAGTTGGGTGATGCGCTGAGACCCCTTGGTTTAAATGCCCAGATGTCACGGAAGTTGGGGTCGTAGAGACCTGGTGGCAGAGACCTATAGGTGTTTAGAAGCTTTAAGGAGATAAGATCAAGAGAATTTCTAGTGAGAGCAGAGGAGAACATAGACAAAAGTAGCTAGGGCTGATAGTTTGCTCTTTGAACTGAGGAAACATGAGGAGGAAGAGAAGATGAAACTGCTTTGGAAAATAGGGTCTTTGGATGAAGTGGTGTAGGATACTTACAAGTAAAACGCCATTCAATTATTTTTTTACTTACGTAATAAAAAATATGAACTGAAAGTGTAAAAAATTTAGTAGTGGATGAGAATTGGAAGTCGATTTTAAGAATTGTATTTCCAGAAAAAGCCGTTCTTTTCCTATCTTCAATTTGTCTGTGGATACTAAATCACGTATTTTAAAAGTGTGTATCTCATACTTGAAGGCGTTTGGGACTCTGAGGCACACTAACTGAGTGTGTTTCAGAGCTCTGTATCTGTCCACTTTTGCCCAAAGCCTCTGGAAATATTACTGTGGTTGCTGTCCCTGTTCTTCAAAAAGGATCAATATGCATCTTCATTTATTTGATCAATGATGTGAAGGTGAAAGTACAAGGGTATTTCATTTTTTTCATGCTGCTGCTGCAGTCGAAGCAGAGGAAAGGTATCCTTTATGGCATAGGCAGTAAGTATATGCAATATCAGTGTATTTGCTATCAAAATCTTAATATATTCTCCTAGATGTTTCTGTGTTTTATATGTATTTTCTAGGAGTCTTGTAAAGCTTAATACATTTCCATTTCTTTTACTATTGGAAATCAAAACTCTAATACAAATGTAACACCTTCAGAGGTCTTTATTTTTTGTATGTGTGCCTTCGTTTCCATTATCTGTCTGAAACTACAAATTAGTGTGTTATTTTGCCCAATGCAAATGTTTTGGAATTCACCTATCTCGCCTGCTCGTAGAAAGTTAGAAGAACTCTGCCATTAAACCCCACCTACATTTTATTCCAATAAATAGAATAGAACAGCTCAGTTAGAAGGGACCAACACGATCATCTAGTCCAACTGCCTGACCATTCCCCTCTTCATTCTCGAAGTCACAAGTGTGCAACCTGGGCTAGTGCTGAGGAGTTCATAATCTAAGCAAGAAATGAAGGGCAGGAGTGTTTACTACTCAATTAATATAAGTGGGAAAGTGATATTTAAGAGCTCCCATAGCTTTGAGGACTCTCTTGTTGAGGGAATACGTGGTTTACCCAGTATCCTGAGAGAAGCCAGTTGTGGTGTTTTTATTCCTTGCATCAGCAGCTTCTTGATCTGATTGCAATGTTTTATCTATGCTACAAATTCCTTTCAAAATGGTAGTATTGACCAAATCAGAGATTACTTATTCTTTAAATATTTATTCTTTAAAAAGGAAAATAAAATCTCAAATTGATTTCCTGCCCAGAGCGCAGAAAAGTGAAGCCCTGCCAAAATCATCCCATGATAAGCATCAGCTCCAATTCTCTCTGTTAGGCTGAAACCTTTCAGACAAGGTGTTTGCAGGACCTTGTTGTTGTTGTTGTTTTATAAGCTGTATATTGTTTTAGACAGTTAAAACCAAGTCCCAGTCACAGTGATTTATAAACCAGACACCCTCCTATGTCAAGGATGCTTTGGCATAATTGCAGTGAACATGGTATCATCTCACAGCAGTCCTTCGGCAGAGGAATAAACGTTGGTTATAGGTGGCAGCAGCATAGACAGTGCAGGGTCACGCATTTCTCGGGTGCTTTCCAGACTAAGCTGTCTTGTATCTAGAGCTCAGCTGTGCTCAGCCTTCCTGTGCACTCCTCCTTTGCTTCCCGTGTGAAGCAGAGATGTATTTCCGGAGTTGTGCATGAGTGAAGCTGAGCCCCTGGCAACCTACAGTGCAGGGGCAGTGCAGAAGATCGTGATTGATTTGTGTGCTGCTGGGAGCAGGAGGTGCAGTGTCGCAGCAGCAGCACACAGGGAGCTCACCTGCATGCAGCTGCACAGCAACAGGGGATTTTTACTCTACACTCAGCCTAAAATTAATTCTGTGGTCATCTCTCAACCAGCAGTATTTGCTAATTTAAGGAGAGGAGAGGCACACAGCTCCATTTAGTCATCCAGTACAACTGGAGCTTTGTGATCTGAGAAGAATTATTACCATGTTCACAGATGTGTAACTTTGGGGGGCAGGTTGAAGGGAGAGGGTGTTTTTCAGCAGG
>NW_010406579.1:0-16644 GCF_000710305.1 Buceros rhinoceros silvestris | reverse complement strand
GCAGGAAGAAGTTGGCAGTAGGATTAAAATGAATATTTTATTTCAGTAAAATCTTATTTGGGAGTGCAAGAGCTCAGCTCCTTTCTTGACTATATCACTTGGGAGCACAGGAACTGCCATACTGCATCAAAGCAGTCATTTGTCTACCACAGCATGCCCTTGCCAGCAGTGACCGACAGCAAATGCTTCAGGAGGTGGTGAGGGAAACCTGTAAGGAGGCCAGAGTGAGAAACATTGATCTTTAGGAAAGTGGGGTTTTCTTCCTCCTGATTTTGTTTTGTTTTTAACCTGATGAAATGGGGGAAAAAAACCCCAAAACCACAAAAGCCCTAAAGCTATCATCTGTTTGTGATGGCATTTTAGGTTTTCCCTTCTGAAAATTTGTAATGAAAAACTACAGGCACTGCTTAAATAAGAAGGTAAGGGGTAAAAAGTCTCCAGCTGCATTAAAACGTGTGTCTAATGCAGTGGAGGAAAAGACTATTTTTCCTGTTTATCATAACAAGAAAACATATGTCCTGCTGCATCTACCTCCTCCTTCTAGCCTGCACTCTTCCAACTGACTCTCCGCGCAGTGTTCTTTAGATTCTCCTTCCCCTTCATTTCCAAAGGGGACTATCTCCAGGAACACTTGATAATTCGTGCAAATCTAGGGGCTGTCTGTAGCCATGAACACTAAAGACATCTGGTGATGCAGAACAGGTCAGAAGTTTTCCACCAGCAGTGCTGCACTGTGTATTGGAAGCTGATGATGACAAAATACTTAAGAGGTGAAGAAAAACATTTATCTTAGAGATCTTTTTTTCTTCCCTCCACTGAGCATTTCTTATCAGATTTCCCAGTTTTTAGGAGACCAAGGAATCATTGATAGAAGATAATCAAGACAGAGCTTAAATGACAAAACAGGAATAAATAGATCCAGGACAAAGTCTCACAAGGCTGATTTGTATATGTGGAAGACAGGGACACAAAAAAAAAAAGGCACAAGGCAGGAGGACTGTTTTTCTCTCTCCTCTGTACACAATTCACATTCCTAAAGAGTAGACTTTCATTTTGGAACCACAAAGTCAAATTTGTCTTAGAGTGTAAGAAAGAGACTGTTACTGCTCAAGGAACAGCACTTCACCGCGTCACCGAATGCAGTAAATCAATTCAGAGTGCTGCTGGATTCATACACGTTGGGCTGCGTAGCGCAGCAGCGCTCTGCCACACGGTGGCATAAGAAGGGACAAACGCTTGATCTTCAGCTACGCTGGTTTTTGTATTCAGAAAATTCTGTCCAAGCTGCTGCATGGCCGGGTCTGGATGCTGACTGATTACACCTGCCACATTTCATTTTTAGACAGGTTCGTATTAACCTGTACTACAAAGTGTAGTACCCTTTTGCTGAATTCCTGAGAGGACGCCTCATTTTCCCCCCCTTAAAAAAAAAAAAAAAAAAAAATAGAAGGACATATGCTGTTTAACAAAGTGGTGCCAGATTATTTGTATCTTCCCCGGGTTTCCTTGCCCTGTCCCCCTGCCGCCATTCTTCCCTCAAGACATTCTGGTGTGTAATTCAATTTTAAGTAGTAGAAGCTGCATAGTTCTCACACATCTCTGTCAGCTGGTGCGTGAAATCAAGATGCTTGCACAACCCAGGAGGTACGTGCATGTCCTTGCACCTGAGAAAAACAAATAACTGAAATAACTGTTGCCTATGGAATTATTTAAAACGCCCTATGCTGTCTCCCAAATTGAATTTTGTTCAATTCATTCAGATTAAAAAACTCCATCCGTCTTGTTGCTTCTGTATGTATAACTTTATACTTGGCTTCAGGGTAGGTCTGCTGAATTTTTTTTTGGTTGAGGAGCAGGAAAAACTTTCTGTTTTCCCTTTGTCTTCCAATTCTGAGATTGATTCCCATTATCTCAGCACTTTTGTCTTGATAATTGAGACTTTACATTATCTGAGCTGACATTCCATCTCTTTACTTTGTATCCCAGTTTACTGATATTACTCACTCATCTGTTTAAGTGCTTAGCTAAGGAGTTCTGTGACTAATTAAACTATTTTATTTTCTCTTAACTTAAAAAAAAAACCAACCCCAAACTAAAAATATATGTCTGTCCCTTAGAACAGTAAAAATACATTTTTGATGTTTTCTCACAAACAATTCAGTTCCTTCAAAAGCTCAGCAGAGACGTTTGTAATAAGGTCAAATCCACAACTTGATGTTGTTCTCCAGATGTCTGCGATGACAATGCTGCTGTTGTAGGAAGAGAAATTGTCTTGGTTTCATTTAGAAATACTGCTGACATGTTGAACAAACACCAGAATTATATTTCTGCATGAAGCAAGCTTTTATTATTCTTGGAAAGCGGGATAACTGCATTTCTCAAAGAGATGTTGTCTGTAAAGCAAACCTCATTAGTACACAGAAAAAAACCTTTGTTAAATCTGATGGGCACATGCTTTCTGTTACAGATAGCAAATCTAGTCGTGGTATCAGTCTCCTCTAACTCAGAACTCTCTTAACTTGGACACAGATAAGTGATTTTATTTATTAGATAAAATAATACCAGAGGCTAGTTAGCTTTTTGTTCAGTTTTTAACCCGTGATGTCATTTTTTGGTACATTTTGGAGAGAGAATTTAGAGGAAATTAGTTTTGTAATCCTGAACTACTGGTTCCCAGGTAGCAAGCGGCATCCATTTGCCTTCTTCATCTGCTGGCGTGATGTACTGAAGGCAAATAATCACTTTATGAGAGTGGATGGAAAGAGCAAGTGAGTACAGTGACACTAGAAATAACAGAGAGTCAATTCTACCTTCTGGCTTCAGAACAGAGAAGGTACCTTGGGCAGAGCTGAGCAACCAGATTGGAGCTTTTATTTTGTTTATTTATCTAGCTCTGTTTATCAGAAGCCTTTTTTCCTCCTGTAAATACATTTTTACTGGCTTGTCTCTAATTTATTCTCTGTTGGAGGCAAAGTATTAGATTTTTTTTTTCTCTTTTCATTGTGAGCCTTAAAAATTATAGAATCATCTATAATTTCCTGGGTAGATTTTATTGAAGAGTAACAAAGCGCAAACTCATCTCTCGTCTGTAAATATTCTTGGGGATATGGCTGTGAAAGATGACTCTTTGTTAATGACCCATAAAATTCCTCAAAACTTGGAAGTGGAGTTTTTTGTTCTTGTATGTATTCCCTAATTCACTTTTGCCAGCAATTCGCTGTTACTGGACATATGGTCAAATAGCAGCACATCCAAGAGCTTCTCCTTCCAAAGCAGTCTTTTCATTCTTTCCTTGTTTACGAAGGCAATTTAATTTAAACAAGTTCCCATGGCCCTGGTGTTATCAACGTAATAGAATTTCTACAAATTTGTGTGTTGCTCATAATGTAGAAAAGTAATAGTCTTGTTTGGATCTAATTAATTATTAATTACTGTTGCAATATTTATCCATTTTTTTATTCATTGTCTATCTGAAGTTTCCTTGTGTTTGTAGTAAGTTCTGGTCTTTTATAACACACTGGATTTGGGGATTGTTTTGCTTGCACCCCCCTTTGCCCCCCGTCAGATATCATATGCTCCTCGATGTCAGAAGAAAACAGGAATTTTCTAGAATAAACACACAGGCCTAGATTTTCAAATGTGTTGCTTTCCAGTGTCCTATTTAAGTTTCCAGTGAAGGTCTGATCTCCCAGAAGGGCTCAACAGTCAGCCTGTACTTTTCGCGTGACTGTAGCATGTAATTTCTTTTTTTTTACCTCTTCCTCATGAATTTCATATAGAGAAATTAAGAAATTAAACACTGGAGAATTTTTTTTAGTCTTTCTCCCTCTTTGCCTTTTTTTCTTCCTTTTTCTTCCCAGCAACATCAAATACTGCCCATATTCAGTTTTCAAAGTTGGAAATGAAAATTAAATGAAAAACCAAAATGAAAGATAAATTAAATAAAATTTTCTCTGGCCAATTTTCTTCTCAAGTGACATGTCATTACTTATTCTTTCATTTATCAATGGTTCCCCTCTGTACAATGCAAATCTGTGTTCTGAAATGTTAACAAGGAAAATCCTCTTTCCATTATTCTTGTAAGGGATAGGCATCATAGGTCCAGGTTTTCAGTGTTGTGCACAAACAGTAAAAAATGCAAATATGCCTCTGCAGTTGTGTGTAATTTGTAGCTGCAGTTAACGTAACTACGTAGAAGATAAAAATCATGCCTCTGTCACCATACACATATAAGTCACCATCTGTACCCGAAATTACCCCAAATCTGTGCAGTGTTTTTTTTTTAATTAGGCAAATACAAGTTTTTTCCTGTTTTACAGCGGCACAGGCACCTCCTGTGTTAGTCTCCACTGCTCTCTCAATCTTCTCCATCTCCAGCTTTTAAGGAAACTTTTACAGGAAAATGTTGCTGCAGTGTTGCTCCAGTTATTCTTGTACCCCATCATGTTTATGTTAAATTTTCTGACCTTTTTTATTTTTTGGTAATGTCTAAGTAAAACGCAGCTGCTTTGATTTCAGAAAGTACTAGACCAAAGTTCTAGTGCTTTGCTCACATGAGTAATGATTTCTTTTCCTCTGTTCTTCTTGCCCTCTTTTTACAATTCAAGTACCAGGACAAAAACGGTTTCAAAGTCTTTCTTCTAGCACGATGGTCAAAAGATAACCTTTCAGCACAAAGATCAGATAAGCATTTTAGAACTGGCTTTACATGTAGTTTTTATTTTCTACTTTGGCAGTCAGGGGGACATGTACAGTTCTAAAATCCCCAGGGCAGCAAATTCAGAGGAGGCTGGATATAAAAAGACATAAAAGCTACATCTATAGTTGCAAGAATTGTTGTCACCTTTTGTTGGCTTCTATCAGGAGGACAGATGAGAGCAAGGTGAAAAAAAATTCATGTGCTGAATGGTGACAGCTAGATGTAGTAAAGTACACAGACATTTTATGCTTTAGCTGCTGTTCAACACTGGTAGCACCTGAAATCTGTAGCTAGTTCCTCTTCAGCACAGTGTGTTTTGAGATAAAGCAGATATATTCCTCATAGCTAAAGGTGCAAATCAGTTCTCAAGCACGTCTTATTTTCTACCCACTTTGGCTGTATGCTGAGTGTGAGAGATTTCAGCCCGGAAAAATTCCTCATTTCTGCCTGCTCCTATGCATGGAATCTGTGACATGAGAACATGGACACTGAACTGAACTGAGAATCCCAAGAGGAGTTTAAGGAATGATCGATCACATACTACCTCATTGCAAAGGTGGTAGCTATCAAAATTGTGTGTTTGTGTCTGACTGTTTAGTGCTTTAAATACCTTTGTTGTGAAGTACTTGTGGGAAATGTGTTAAAAGTAAACGAGTGAGAAGTGCACTGGTTTCACTTAGAGGAGGGGGATGTCTTAGGCCATTTACTGTTACACCAGAGTGCGTTGAAACCTCCCAGGCAACTTGGGTTCTCTTGGTGCAAGCTGCTATGCAAAAATCCAGTAGAAATGATAGGTGGTTCATTACCAGCCAATGACATGATATAAGTGAATGAGACCGCAACCCAGCAGAGTGAATTGTCAATCTTCACATCCTTGAGCAAGTCAGTGATAGCGTAGTGGACCGATCTCAGCTGCTGGTTCTGTTCCCACCTTCTTAGATCCACCGGCATCACTGATGGGTTTGTGGTGGTGGCTGGCTGCCTTTCTGATAGTGCAACTGAAGTACAGCTCATGTGTAATTGTTGCTAACTTGCTAAATAACATCAGCTTGCTTAAATCCTGATCATAGTAGATGAGCACTGCTATATGTGATTCCCAAGTATTTGAAAGATACAGGACTGAAAGCTGACCTCAATTCTAGTTGTGAAAGGTCCTCCAGTGATGTAGGACACAGTTATTGATTATGAATTGTAGAAGAATCAGAAAGGAAATGCTTTTTTCAAGTCGCAAGAGCTGTGTCTGAATTTTTCACCTTGATGCGCATGGAGAGGTTACTGTCTGTTACTGCTGGAAATAAAAATGCGGACAGGAGTACAGATCCTAAACACACCAATCAATAAAGGAAAACCTTCAAAGAAAAGAATCAAAGCTACCGATGATCTCTTTTTCTGAGTATAAAAGAGGTTCTGTAAAATGACTAGATTTGCCTTTCACTTAAACGGCTGTTTATCATGTCTGGCAGCACAATTTTCATTATCAAATTCCAGCAGACTGTGGTGTTGGCTCATCAGCATGTCTCTTGGGTATTTCTTGGCCATGTGATCAAACAAGGCATATTTCCCAACTTTACTCCTTTGACATCACATGAGGTATCATTCTTTGGGACCGTATTCCAGGTTGCAAGTCGAGGAGAGAAAGGTTTCACAGATGCAAAGCAGCATGAGTACCTTGACCTTGGCTTTGAGGATAATGTATTGACTTGGAACCAATAAAAAATTAGGCAGCGCTCTCACTAAGCCCATAGCTCTGTTTAGTGTACAATTTCTGAACAGAACGGCGCTCAGCTGAGAGGAAATTCTGCAGTGGAACGTTTAGAAAAATCTGAGACTTAGCTCTCTATCTAGGCAGATCCTAACGAAAATCTACCTGATGGTTCTGTTACTTATCGTAACTTCACTTCTATTTGCTTTCTAAGGCTTTAACACAGACATTGTTGTCCTGGTTTAGTAAAGTGCACACGCATTCTAAGCACGGGAGCAGCTTCATATAGAAGAAAAATGTCACAAAGCTTTTGAGCTGGTTTTGTTTTGTATCCACGTGCATTCCAATTTACAACCCAAATGGGATCAGGAAGGGGAAATGGGAAAAAAGAAGTTGACTTAAACTGAAATGTTATATGACAGTTTTCAATCCAGTGAAGCTGTTAACATTGTTCTACCTTTTATCTTGGCAAAACCTGTGTGCTGATGTGATCATGGTGTGTTCTTATCCACGCTGTTGGGAGAATTTTGTAGTTCAAGCCATGCTAGATGTTGTAGAAGTGTGGGCTGAAGTAATTAGGTCTTTTATTTCTGTATGGTGACGTGTTCTAACTAACCAGAAGAGACTTCTGTGTCCTTTTTGTACAAGACCATCGTAAGTGTAATGCCTAATAAGCTAAGCAGAGCATTATAACGATAAACCTCCTCATAGAGTTTTCATTCTGTGCACAGTACAGGTAGTGCAGGAACCCCGAAATAATATTTGCTTGACATAGAAGATTTTCAGCAGCTTAACTTAAAAGATAAGAAAAAAAAAAAAAAAAGGAAGGGGAGACCTACTTCTTTCTACTGAGATTAGACATATTTTTTTTCTTAGAAGATCTTTCCATCAATCATAGCCTATTCATGTTCTGCAGTGTGGAAGTGCACATCGTATTCGTGGCTTTGGTTTGCAGTTGCTTGTTGTCTAAGAGATAATTAGTTCGTAGCAGTTTGTTGTAGGGGATGACTCGTACATTATTGGAAGAAAATATCTATCAATATGTTTTTTGCCTTTAACTAAAAAATAGCACCCAGAATATTACATGTCTCTCACTTCATAAAGGGAGTGTCACAGAGCTAAAACGATTTCAAAACATTCTTGCATTTTGTACAAGCAATTACTTTTTGAACGTGTTCTTTTCCAAACTGCTCGGGAAAGGAGAAAAGAAGGGAGCTTCGTAGTTCTTAGGAACTTACTTATGTTATCCTAGAATCCACCAAGCAAATGTTAAGGCTGCTTTCCTATTTAAACTAGTACTGTCAGAATTTTGTTCAGCCAGAAATGAATAAAAGCTACACATTTGGAGGAACAGAATTTATTCGTTGTCTATCTTTATGGTGACTCCAAAGGATGACTTCACCGTTCTGTACGTATAGGCCTCAGTGGTAGCTTTTCTATTTGCATCTCTAAACGAGCTGGAAGATCTGAATCCAAAAATGGTCTGCAGTAGCTGCTTGGAGGAGGGCTATGTGTTTTGCTTGCCTGAATGAACATAGCAAATATGCAGTTTGCATGAAAAGGATGGATCATAAGCTACTTTCAGAGGTGTCTCTGTGCACGACTTAGAAAAAAACTCAGTTACACTTGGAACGTTCTTTGTCTCAGGCATTCTAAGGTGAAAACATAGTAAGACAGCGGTGCTGTAACTGCATAGATGGCTGACTAGATGATGGGATGAATGTGGGTCAGAAGTTCTCTTCCACCCCTGTTGTTGCATTCAGATCTTTGTCCATGCCTCACACATAGATGTGGCTTCTCTGTTTACTCCTGTGCAAATACATGTGTGGGATGTACAAGATGTGCTTGCTATGATCCTGTGTTGTTCTTGTTTAAGATGAAGAAGGTCTATATTCTTATCACACCTCTGATGTCCTGCTGTCAGCTTCTGTCCCTCAGGTTCTCAGTCTGTAAAATGGAAATGGTTTTGTGGAGCCGTGATCTTGATGGACAGTCAAAAATTTCCTAAAAAAGCCCATAAAGTTTAGCTTCATTGCCCTCTACTATCTCCAGTCTTAATTTCACTCTGTAGTAGAAGACAACTCTCAGAGATATGAGAGAGGGTTTTTTACAAATTTTCTGCAGGTATCAGGATGGTGGGCTCTTACTCAGACAAAACCAATATACATACCAATCTCATTCATGGTGGCAAGTATTATATAAACTGTGAATTACAGAGGGCATTTGCAGATATCTTCAAAATATAATTCTGTGTCAACTTTTCGTTGTTAAAAGATCTTGCAACAAGTCCTGCATTGTGTGAGAAACTGCCTGAATCTAAACCAAACATACTTGCTCATTGCCTTGGGAGTCAAAACTGTCAGATTTTATGCAGCTCCAATTAAAATACAACACACAACAGATGCTCAGGCTCAAAACCCTCGAAGATACTTTCAGTACTGGCGTAATACAGTATTCATCCTTCAGTGCTGGCTTGTTCATGAAAAACAGGTATTTTCTTTGTTATTTAGATAAACAATTTTGTGTCTGCTATTGGTTCAGGCTGTAAGAGGCCTCACGTATTACACAAAGTTAAATAATAAGATCTTCTGGCATCTTCAAGAACGAGAAGAGAGCTGCTGAGAGATGTTTTTACAGTTGTTGGGGCTGGCAGCAATTTTGGTATCTCATAAGTGGACTTGACAATTTCTCATTCAGAATCCAAAATTCGAATATAGTTGCACAGGTAGTATTTCCATCTTCTTTTTCTTTGGCAGTGAATAAAATGGCACCTACTATTTCCTGTCCATCTCTTGTAAAGCTTACAGGCACGCTCTGCCCACATGCCTTAGAGCCAGAGGCAGCACCTAAAGCCAGAGCTTAGAAGTGAGCTTTGTCTCCTTTTCTCATTGAACTGTCCATAAAAATGTTAGTGAAGCTGTGTGCACTGTTACTAAATCAGTTACATGTTGGTCTAGCCTACGAATTTGGAAAAACAAAGCAAGATTCCTTTTTCAGAAACTCCTTAAACTTAGTTACTGAGTTGTATTGTACATGCAATAATTCTAAGTCTTCTGCTGCAGAAGTAGAGATGAGCTCTTTGTTCCTGTATGGAGTCTGGCCCTACAACCCTTCCGGCTTCAGATCTGTAGAACAGTGTTAATCGCATTTTTTAAACCTAGATTTTGTATTTAGTCTTCATGGCAGGGACTGTTTTAGTAGGGTTCTTGTGTCAGTGCATGTGTTGAGATGCCACATAGTTTGATGTAATGAGTTACAATAATGCACACAATTCACTTATGTCTTAAAAACGTCCAAGTTTCTTTTCACTTCAGCATGGGGGAGGCATTCTCTCCCACGTTTCATTGTCTTCCGGGGTTTTTTGCTATTTTCATGGTTTGTTGGCAGGTGAATGGCTATTTGTTTGGGCAGATAAGGTTTTCATTTCCCTAAATGAGGGACATTGTAGCTTCCCCAAAAGATTTTTCTCAGTTCCTATTTTGTTCACACTATTACTCTAGTATATTCTTAGCATATTATAATTTTTTTTTCCTGCAGAGGAAAACCAAATCTAATCTACATGTAGTACGACAGAGCAAACTGACTGGAAAATATCAGTTACTGCTGTAGTTACAAGTAATACTATGTTGTTATGGTGGCAAAAGGTAAAAAAAAAATCTGCAGAGTAACTGAAAAGCATGTGCCATAAAGAGCTGCGTGAAGTTATTCTTGCAAACAACATTCAAAAAATGAGCCTGTTCTCTTTCTTCAGACAGAAACCTGATTTTCCAAACTCATTTTTTATTAAAATCATAACACATAACTAATGCCATGACACCCTTATTAAAAAGTGACTTGTTTTCATAAGACACTTGAATCTAATTTTCAAGGACATTATTATTGGTTTTGCTCTGATGCGAACGGTTTTTCTAGCTTTCTGCTTTTGGCATCTGGAGCAGAATGCAACTGTAACAAACATGTTGTGTTCTAATGGAATTGAACAAATATATACAAGAAACATTCATTTCGCTATTATTACTTTTTTCAGCCATGGTTGTCATATGCAGACATAACCTTTATTTGCTTTTCTTTCTGACAATTTCAGCTCCCTGTCTCTGGGGAAATAAGAAATCAGGAAAACAGTGTCTTTGCTTTTTAGAAGCTCAAGTGTGGGAGATAAAAGCAAATGCAGCGTTGCTGCTGCTGGCTGTGTCACCCAAAGCTGTTTCTTCCATCTTTTTTTCCCAGTTCTTTAAAGATTTTTACTGCCCTCCCAGTCCTTCAGCTTTTTGGCGTGGAACATAAAACACTGTGCTGTAGTGTAGAGGGCTCCAATCTGCGTATCTGCCCTCACAGTGAAAAAGGGTGAAATGTTCAGAGCGTGTGGCTCTTTCCAGAAGCCCTGTTGCCTCTTGGTGAGGAGCATTAACTTTCCCATTCCACAGACACAGGAGCTGCTAAGCCAGATGAAGGTGGCTGCAGCTGACCCTGCTGGACACAGCATTCCTGAATTTCCCTGTGATCCCTGATCATGTCAGCTTTGCGGCATTTCCCGTCTCCTGGTCTATTATGTCTCACCTGTTAGTTCACCAACAGGTATCCCTCATGCTTGCTCAGGCTTCCGGTTGACAAGACTTGCAGCTAACAATTCCAATAGCTTTGGGGTAGTCCCTGGCTGGAGCACATCTCTCTTTCCCGTTCCCCAAGCGGACAGAAGTGTGGTTGAACTGCTGCTCTGTAGATGAGGACTTTTCTGTTTCTGTTCTTATCTGGTCCACATACTTTGGTCTTGTTCAACAAAAGGTCAATAGTTTTCTGCTCTCAGAGACAGGTCATATCAGCATTTCTTGTTTTTTATGATGAATCTTGTTCATCCATCCATCACAACACAGCTTTTGCTAAACTTCCATGTGTTCATGCAGTAATTTCTCAGGTGAGAAATACTGATTATACTTAATTGGTGTTATTTTATGTTGTTGAATTTTTGTTCTTGAATGTATACAAAAATTAAGACCGTGATGCCTGGAGAGGGAATCACTAGTGAGCTGAATTGCTTTGACAGCTGTTTTTTGATAAAGTTATGTAGAACTAATTGTACAGGGGTTTCTCATTCCCCAGCAGGAGACAAGTTGGTCTTCAGGTATGACAGCTGACAGCAAAATGACAGGAGTAATTAGTTAACTGCTGGTGCCAACCCTTGCTAAAACCTTCCCGAGAGGTCATTGGTCATCCAAAGCAGCCACGCGAGAAAACACATATTGTGACTGAGCTTTAGGGAATGATGTGCTGAAGTAATCTACAAAGTGTACATAGCCTCTTCTACTGTGTGTGATACTGTTCCGTCACCTCAATTCCCCTGAATCTGTTGGATTCATGATTTTGTTAAACACATTTAGCCTTATGGGCTTAGAGTTCTGCTCTTCTCCTTTACCACAGGCCTGTTATAAGCAATCTCTACACTAAAGCTGCTTTTTCTCTTGTTTCTAGGATTTCTAGGGCAAAGCTATACATGTGCAATTTTAAACTGGGTTCTGGGATCATTCATACCAGTGACATTTCATTCCCTTCGACTTCAGGGAAATCCTATTTTGATTACAAAGGCAGGGTGACAAAAGATCAGAAGAGAACTCATTTAAAAGCTGAGATGAATATTTGTAGTGAAGTCCTTACCTGCTTGCTGTTGTACAGCACCAGCTTTGGGAAGTAGGGTTTTACTTTTGCATTGATAAAGGATAACCGGCAATTCTATTTCTCATAAATACATTTTAAATACTGAGTTCCACTTGCCAGTTCTGAATTTACAGTTGTATGGGTCCGTTTGTTGCTATTTTTTTTTCCTGGCACCACAGAAAATTGGAATAGAAAGATTCCAGGAAACTAAATGTGGGCCAGGTCTTAGGACTCAGACTTTTCCCACTGCTGCAGCACTGTAAGAGAAAAATAACTGTATGTCCTTGTTGTGGTTTAACCCCAGCCAGCAACTAAGCACCACACAGCTGCTTGCTCATTCCCCCTCCCAGTGGAACGAGGAAGAGAATTGAAAGTGAGTAAAACTTGTGGGTTGAGATAAAAACAGTTTAATTAATGAAATAAAAATAAAATAATAATAATTGTAATGAAAAGTAAGATAAAAAGAGAGTAAAATAAACCCCAAGGCAGACAAATGATGCGGAATGTGATTGCTCACCGCTCACTGACCAACACCCAGCCACTCCCCAAGCAGCGACCTGCCCCGGCCAGCTCACCCCAGTTTATGCACTGGGTCATATGGAATGGCATATTGCTTTGGCCAGTTTGTGTCAGCTGTCCTGGCTCCATCCCTCCCAGCTTCCTGTGACCCTCTAGCCTTCTCGCTGATGGGGTGTGAGAAGCTGAGAAGGCCTTGGCTTAGAATAAGCACTACTTAGCAGCAACTAGAACATCAGTGTGTTACCAAAATTATTCTCATGCTAAATGCAAAACACAGCAATGTACCAGCTACTAGAAAGAAAATTAATTCTATCCCAGCTGAAACCAGAACATTCCTCTTTATATTGTCCTCCACCTTCCACTTTTCTAGTCCTTGCAAAGTAGTTTGAGGCCTTAGATGCTGCTGCTGTCGCTATTGAGACGCTCTCCTAGCTTGGAATCTCTGGAAGAGTTAAGTAATGCCCTTGCATCCTTTGAGCCAAGAGAAACTCCCACGTGCTTCCTCAAACTGGCTGCCTGACAGGCTGTTCTGCAGGACGGAAGTGAAGCAAAGGAGGTGGTGTTGAGATGGTGTTGACTCCATCCACTTTAGAGGTTGCAGTGGTAAAAGAGTTTGTCAGGGATAGTTTATTCTGACAGCACTTCAGAACAATCCTGGTACTGCCTATGGACTAGAACAAAGGGCTGCAGTGGCAAAGATTTTTGGTGCAAGCAGCTTAAATCCTAAATTAATTTCTAAAATAAAAGATAATAAATATCCTGCCTTCACACATAATACATTAATATCGCTAGTAACAATCATCCTAACAATTATGCTATTACACAATTGGATTCCAAAGCTCCTGATTTTATGACAGTTAAATAGCTGAAAGTCAAGGACGTACAAAATTGCTTCGGAGTTTTCCTCCAGCCAGGATGAAATTAAGCAGGTTACTCTGAGAGCTAGTTGAAACCATAAGTTTAATTAATTAATGGTTCAGGGCACAAGGTTTCTGATAAAGCAGACTCTTTGTGGAAAAGAAAAAAAAGGATAATAAAATGAATTTTTCTTTTCCCGAGAAAATTAATCAAGTACTGGATGCTTTTAATGGGTTTTGCCCCTGCTGCCTTGCCCAGCCTTACCTGATTTGCTGATTAGACTACATGTCATCAAAGGATGATCAAGCCTCCTTGGAAAAGGAGTTCCGCAGAGACTGCCTGACTGCCTTCGGCTGGGCGTTTTCAAACCTAGTTAGGGAGAGCGAAGCAAAAGAGAAAGAATGGAGCTCAGGAGAAAGGAATGAGTACAGAAAGAACATGGATTTTCAAGCAGTTCAGGTACTAAGATGTGGCTGTAAATGTAATGTTTATTAACCTTCTTACTATACAGTGAATTTTCTATTTTCATCCTCTTTAAAGATACCAGTCTGTGTTTATGGAAGTCAGTTTACAAGCTTTTATGGACCAAATTTCTAAGGTTGTTTTGACAGATAGTTACCTATTGGAATTAGGCTCCTATATGCTATGGGAAGTCTCACTAGGTGCTAATCTACACCCCTAAGCAGCTTTAAAAGTCACCTGATAATTTCATTAGGTCTATGATCAGGTCTTTTTCATCCAAGTTAAGGGGAAGAAAAGTTTGGATGATTTGAATAAAGCACAGAACTTATGTAATTTAGACAGTAGGAAAAGACAGCGAGAGTGAAAAGGAGGAAAGAAAAATCTGTAACAGTAATGCAAACATCCTTGAGATTCCAAATCCCCAGGCTGTCCCGGTTCATGAGTTCAACTGTGGTGTTTAGTTGGATGATACATACCAAGACTCTTTGGAACATGGAAATTTCGTTTCTGAAATCACTCACATTTGTTTAAGTACAGCAGTGAAGAACCAGTTTAAAATTAACCTGATTCTTAGAAATCCAGCACCTTCTGAGGGTGCCAGGTAGGCTTCAGTCTACAGCAGAAACTCATGGACAAAGCAGAGGGTGGGGAACAAAGGAAGGCTGAAGGCTCTTTGAGCTCCAAGGTTGGGGTGATAATTCCAGCTAACTTCTTTCTTTCCTGAGCTAAGTTCTTAATGCCATTATTAAAGTAAGTGAGAAATGAGTATTCAGATTGCTCACAGAAGATCATGAAGAGTTGTCACGTGTGGTCAATGCAGGGTCCAGTTCTGTGTGTATTTGGTCTCAGACATTAGCCAACACCGTTCACCTGGGTAAGAATATAAGAACAATGCAAATGTGTGGTTCCCTCTGAATAATGGCCTGTAGAAATGTGTACACCTAAGAAATCTTGAACGGGAGAGAATATCTTTCTGCTTAATGGCTCTTGATGGGTGCTTTTCCATTTACGGTTTGTTCAATTTCTTTTTGAACCCTGAGATTTCCTATGTCTTTGAAAATCTCTTCCATGGAATCACTGCTGGCACTGGCTTTTCCTCTGTCCCACGGTGTAGCCGAAGAGAGGTCAGGATATAACCTCCAGCTGGCCAGCTACTGAAAAGAGATAGTCTATGGAAGTGTTGGACTTGATCACCTCCTCAACAAATGAAATTAAATCATTATTGAAACTCTCTGGAAGGGAAGATTAAACTTCTATTAAATTAAACTCCGTGGTCAAAGAAGTGGGAGATTCAAAGCAGGCATTGTATTGGTGTCTAGGGAAGATAATTATCCTTGAGGTAGTGAGAGAAAAATCATAGCAACAGAAAATTCTTACCCAAGAGAACAAAACTTTTCCTATTAGAAAATCTTCTAGTAGAGCCTTAGAGATTAGAAAAATCAAGTTAAAATACAGAATAAAGTTCATCATATGCTCCTCTGCACTGTTTTCTTGACACTTTATCCTGTTTGATGCCATGATGCATTGACTCTGCCTTTTTCTCTTTTAATCGTGCATTAAACAAAATGACACAGGTTGCATGAATTTTTTTTCTTATGTTCTTCCTCCTGGATTAAGAAACAGCACAAAGCTTTGTTTGCTTGTCTCTTTCTTTCTTGGCATGTCTCTATAGCAGGGCTTACAAGGAAATAATATGGCCGGAATCTGGATTTCCTGGATATTTTGTTTAGATCCAGGACTGTAGAATCCTTTTAGGCAAGTCCTGTCCTTTTCTGGACATGCACCAAGCTTCAGGAACCTGCTGCCATCTGAATTAAACAATGTGAATTTAGCTGCAGTTCCTTCAGACATCTACTGACCAATCTTAACGTTTGGTTGTCACCAGAAAATGGGGGGAAAAGAATTATTTATTTCTCAGACCAGAGTTAAGTAGAAGGGGAAAACAGTGCTTAGTAATAAAGTGGAGGTGCCTGCAAAGTTCAATTTTTCTCTCTCAAAATAAGTAGTTCCAAGCAATGCATAATAAAAATGAGTGTGAGCTGTGAAAGTGATGGGAGCACTGTTGAATTAATAAGAATACACTTTGCCTGTGAATTTGTTCCTCTCATGATTTCATTCTTTCACTTATAAATCACAGGCTATTTGTTACATATTCTCTTACTTCAAGCACAAGTAGCTTATCAAATACCACATGTAACGGGCTGGTGGTCTTTTCTGCAGCTGAGGCGTAACGTAAGAAATGTCAAAACTAGATCTTAGGGCTGGAAATAGAACAGGCTTTCAGCAACGATATATAATCAGAGCTCTGCAAACACGACAAAATCATCTGAGCAGAATTTCGCTCAAAAATGTTTCCCTTATGGGAGCATCCTATGGAACCAATTAAGAATAAAGCCAAGAGGATACTATTGAATTTGTTCCAAGCAGCTACTGTATGTAATAAAGAGCAATTGCTCTTTTTTGTAGATTTTTTTTTTTTTTAATCTTCCTGAAGGAAGATCATGAATAATTATATCTCTGCTAGCTAATCTCAGAGGCTGGTTTTAAAAATCTGTGCAAAAATTTCCCGGAGGAATTAATTTCTGTAGGTTTGTTCAATATGACCAGATTCTTTAGGACAGTTATTAATTTCTTTTGTGATACATCCGAGAATCAAGAATTTTCACATAGACTAGCCAAACCTTGATGTAAATGAGCCACAAACCTTCAAAGTTTTGGTTCTTTCAAAAACTTCAAAAATACTTGTCCTGGGTTC
>NW_010406578.1:0-902 GCF_000710305.1 Buceros rhinoceros silvestris | reverse complement strand
CCCCCCGTTTTCTGCCTGTTAGAGTTTTCTCAAGAAGTCTTTTCAGGAGATAATTTGCCTCCTGACTATCAGGATATTTGGGGTTGTGGTAAGAAGGCAGTTGTGTGGCGAGAAGGTGGTTGTCTGCTGAGACAGCATCAGAGGTGATCATGATGAACCTTCCTCTGCTTGCTGCAGCCTGCCAACCAGCTGTGTTGCTTCAGACATTAGAATGAGAGGAGGACAAATTATTTGGTTTTGTTTCTGCTTTCTGGAGCTGATGAAATAGTAAGTGACTGGGCAGGAATTACAAAATTGCTTAGGAGAAGTCACAGGCTCCACTGCTCTTTTCAGAGAGTAGCATGTGCTTCTGACCTGCTTTCTGATGACTAGTGGTATTTTCAGGAGGTTGGCTGTTGAGCTTCTTGCAGGTCCTTTCTGTAATTAACAGTTGTTCCTAAGGGATAGGAATTAGCTCCTTCCATAACTTACATGCTTGTGAAAATACTGCCAAGTACACACTTGTAATTTTTAGAGCTCAAATGCTTTTGAAAATTCATAGGTCAGTTTTGAAAGTTACCTGTGTTTGCTTTAAGCTGCATAAAAACTTTTTATCTAGTAACCCATGTCTCACTGTGGTTTCAAATTAATCATTCAAAGATTATTCTCATTAATGCTTCCTTGTCATTTAGCCCTGAAATATGTGGCACTACTTGCTCAAAAGTACTGTCCCGGTTTGAGCTGAAACTTCCTTGTTTTGGGTAATGGACGAATAGAATTATTCCATGCAAATATGACAATTCCGCATTTAATTGGTTAAGAGAGTCAGGTGCAGTGTTCCGTGTCGAGGCTTTAAAACACGCAGCAGCTCGGAGCAGCATCCTCTCTCGGCTTCCGGACTCTCGCGAAGAGAGGGGAGCTGC
>NW_010406577.1:10103-14788 GCF_000710305.1 Buceros rhinoceros silvestris | reverse complement strand
TATATATAGCTTTTAAAATATACTTTATATATTAAAAACCTTATATCTGTATAACAAATATCAGTTTATGTATGTTTTAATGAGCGTATTGCTCTCACTGTACTAATTACAAAATTGTCCAGGTTTAAACTTACCTTTCCTATTATCCATGCCCCTCCTGCTGATTTTGGATTATATTATGCAGTCCGAAGCAAATAAAGAAAATAACCAGGGATTGAAACATGCCCTTAATCTGAAGGCAAAATGCCAAGCTTCTGACTCTGCAAATGATTTACTGGAATCCTTAATGAGGTCTGCATGGGTGAATTATGGACAGCGAAACTGGAACTGGCATCTGGCGTTGAAAAGGAGAGTAATGTTAGAGTACTTCTGTAACCATTTTCCTATCAGATTTATGCTTTTCTGAAGTTTTATGATGCTTGGACATAACTCCTGAAATGCTTCTAAAATGGTGTTTTCATCCCAAATTGAGGTTACACCGTAAAAACGTCTGCGACCACCCTACTCACCACAGCTGCCACCACACCTGCTGCAGTAGTTTTGCCACTACCACAGCATGAAGTTATTCACTTGGGGTGGGCTGAGAGGGAGAGAGGCTCTTCACCACACCGGTGTGCTCCTTCGTGAAGTTTTTCACTTTCTGAAAAGCTGAGGTGTACAAAAAGAGCGATCTGCTTCTGCTCAAGCGGGAGAGCCATCTGCGGGGAACCAAAGGATTTAGCTCACCTTTTTAATTCTTTCAAGCAAATAATGAATGTACACAACACCTCCTTCTTGCTCAGCTGTGGCTTTCACGAGGCAGGAAGATGAAGACATCAAGCAAAACCAAAGTTCTGTTGTATAAATGTTTATCTGCCACCTCCTGTCCATTCCCTGCCCCTCCCTCCAAGGAGAATAAAAAAAGGAGATTGGCCCCAAACCTAAAGGCTTGGTGGAGTTGGGTGCAAATGGGCCCAATGCCTTAACTAGGCTGTGGCTCCAAGGGAAATTCTTGAGCTTGGGTTAATGTTGTACCTCAGGAGATGGAGAAACGCAGCTGGACCTGCTCAGGGACAACATCTTGGGCTCCAGCAATGCCTGCCTGTGGTGGTGCCTTAAAGCTGTGTGTCGAGTTGAGTTTTCCAAGGCTGGAAACCACTTTGCCTCAGTGGTATCAAAGCCCCATTTAGGAGAACCCTTGCCAGTTCCTTCCATCAGGATGAAAGCCAGCAGGCAGGCTCCCTCCACACTGGCTGCATGGCTGCTGCCAGCATCTGTCCTCGCGAAAGGAGCTTTGCACTTTGCTGAGAAACCATCAGCCTCCTCAGCCCACAAGTACCCCTGCCCTTGCACTCAGTCAGAAATCTCAACAAACAGCCTTGAGGTTTTAGGAGGCCCAGCACCCGAGGAGGAGGCCGCTCCCCGCTTCTCCAGCACCCAACTCACACTGTCCAAGCCTTGTAGCATTAAAGGCTGCGATCAAAGTAAATCTGTGCTTTCCTGTTTGTCCCCGCTCCTGACAAGTATGAGACTTGCTGTGACTAGATAGGAGTGGTGAACGTGCTCTCAGGGAGGTGAAAAGCCTTTTGAACTGAGGACACTATGGCATGAAAAGCACTTTTGTGTTTCCCCAGCCCTCCCACCTCCTGCAAATCCTTCGGGGTGGGAAAACCTCCCTCGAACCAAAAGCTTTGCCCTAAGACAGGAATCAAGCAATAACACTGGGATGTTCAGAGCTCTGTGTCTGCATAACCTTGGTTCTTCCTAAAGCCTAGGAAGAAATAACTCCTACAAAAGCAGGAGTGCTGGTTCTGTCGCGTTAAGCTCAGTTTGTACAGGAGCATTTGGGTAAGGCTGCCTCGGGTTAGCTTGCAACTTTTAAGGCTGTGTTTCTGTGACAGCCAATGCCCTGGAGGAGATAACGCCAGACTCACAGCCCAATGCAGCTACCGCCAGCCTCTCTGTCCTTCTGTCTCCTCCTGCATTGCCCCTCCTGAGGGTGTTTTGGGCTAAACCATCCCTTGCTAACTGGAAGAACATTTCTGAATCCAGGTTACTCTGTTTTCGGTCTTTTCATTACTGCTTTGCATTTGTCCAGCCAGCTAGAGACAAATAGAGCCCTGCTGACCCCAGGTTGCTTCAAGCAGGGGTGAGTTTGGCCCAAGATGCTTCTATCACAAAGCTGTCAAAATCAATTTCCTCTGATCAGACTGAACTGAAATCCCAGTGGAGGCAATTCATCTACTGCTGGATGCTGGTTATAACAGCAAATAAACATCAGAAGCAGGAAAGCCTGGCTGGAGATGAGAAATCTTGTCCTGTGATGAGAGGTTATGAACCTTTCTTATCTTATCTGTTTGGGTTTTGTAACAAAAAGTCTGACGTGGCAGCAGCGGCTCATGCCAAGCAGCCTGTCCCCAAGCCCTCGCTGCACACTGGGGTGCCCCACAAGAGGCAGATGAACCAACAGCCGTGGGTGCGGAAGGGGGCAGCCAGCTCTGAACCCCCCAGGTTTGCGGTGAGGACAGGGGATAGGGCAGCCCTGCAGCGGGGTGGCCTTGGGATGCTGTGTGGCAGGATTCTTCCAGCATCTTTGCATCCTTGGGGCTGATTGCTGGCATGGCAATGTGTTTTCTCATGCCCTGGATGGCGGGGCGGGGGGTGGGGGAGGGCAAATTAAGGACAAGGGAACGTGCCAGCATTAAAGCCATGGTGGATTAAACAGCAGATACTTTATCTGCTGCCAACCTGTAACAAAAGCCTGTGGGAACATGTCAGCCCTAGCCAAGGTTCCTCCTACAGAGCTCTTGCCCAAATGCTCCCCCTGACTGCTGTTTTGGGGTGCAGTGGTGAGATACATTGGTGTGGCAGCCAGCAGCAAAGCAGCTTTGTTCCCTTCACCTCATGCTCACATTGTCCTTTAAGGTGGTACCTCCACTTATCAGAGTCCCAGGACCCCTCTTGTGACCATTGCTCCAGGAATACGGTTCACCTCTGTGCCATTCAATACCCCACCACCTCCAAACCATCCCACCTCTCTGGAAACAGCGTGATTGTTTTCCTATTTGCCTACAATAGCTGCTATACTCTGCTCAGCGAACTAACCCGTAGGGATGACCCCACTCCAGTAAGCTGCCAGGGGAAATTGGTGGCAGAACCAGAACTGGCCACCCCATCCCTTGACTCCCATCTCCACACCACCTCGCTGGCGGCCAGCATTGGAGCAGTGAGGAAATGCCAGGGCTTAAGTGATTTAGCCTGGGGAGCAAGTGAAATCTACTTATATGGGCTAATTGATAGTGAATGATTCCTTAATTAGAAATTACAGAATTGCCCTCTAACTCACAAGGAGGAACAGGACCAATGCGTTGAGGACCTGAGGGGTATTTTTTGTGGCTGCTATTGATTTTCCTTCAGAGATGCTCTTGCCAATTAACTTTTCATGACATAAATTTGTTTGACTTAAAATATCCAGTTAGAAGCATTTTCAGATACATTATTTAAGACCTGAAAATAAATATTGGATGCTCAGGCTGTGCTTTGTGAAAGCTCAGAGCCGCTTGCCTTCTTATTCAATTATTGATCTTGCTTTCCGCTGCATTAGAGACGCTCCCACATGCACAGGGGAAAATCCCAGCTTGTTTACTTGCTCGTTCTATTTCTCAGAGTCTCTAAAAACTCATCCAGCAATGGACTTGGGATGTTTATCACAGCAGAGAATTTATTTTCAATGCTAAAACCCCATCAGGGAGCTGCCAGTCCCACATATTTCTCACTACAAGCACAAAGAACGTATTTTTATTAAAAGGGAAAATGCCAGTGATGGCACAACACACTTCCACCACCACTGGAAAAGATGAGCGTTGCACACTTGCTAGCTGGATCAACACAGAAGAGCTATCAAAGCTTGACCTCTTCAGCAGCCAAGACCAACTGCATAGTCTGATGGATGCTCTTCTCACATTAGGGACTTTCATGTCTCTCTCGGTGCAGGCTTTCTGATGTTTAATAAGGTATGAGCAACTCATGCAATTTTTCCCTCGATGAGAGGTTTACAGGTTCTTTCTTCTCAACACAGATGTTATTCAATACAAAATTTTGCCAGGACATATTTCTCCTTGGAATTGCCACACTTGTGTCAGATTCGATTGCAATTAGCCCCGGAGTCTCCTCAGGGAGAAGAACAGTCTGCCAGCCAGCATGGTGGCTTGGACCTCATCTTCTGCAAGCATCAGGATGGAAGTGGTGAAAGCTCAAATCAGTCGAGTAGCCACTAGGTGCGAGAGCCAAGGAAGTGAGATTTGTAAAGGAGGAGGAATTACATAAACTTCACCTTTGGAAGATTGCAAGTAGGTTTACAGGGATTTTGGGGGGATGTGGTCCCTGGGACAGCAGGTTCGCAGCTCCTGCATGATGCCAGCACCCAAGAAGTGCTTGCCCTTGGCTTCATATCAGGAGATCTGCCTCAATTTTGCCAATGAAAACCGGTTAGCCCAGCTGTCTTGCTTTGCAGCCAGAGCCTCAACAGAAATGGCATGTCTGCTGGGAAGGTTTCTGCATCCCATGAAACACTGTGCCCCACAAAAAGCTGCTCTGACAAATGCTTTTGGAGCAATGGGCAACCCACCATCACCCAAGATGGATCCAAGCATTGTCAGAGGCAAAAACAATGCAGGACCTGTTTCAGAAGTGTTGCACAGGGGAAT
>NW_010406577.1:4996-9980 GCF_000710305.1 Buceros rhinoceros silvestris | reverse complement strand
CTGCTCCCTCCCATATGGCGAATTGGAGCCACAGAGCTTGAAAACCCTGCAGGCTCACGGCTCTAATTAATATTGCAAACAAGCTGGCAACGGGACGCCACCAGACAGGCTCCAGCTACAGGCCTGACAGTCAGCAGGTCTGCAAAGTCGTCGTCGTGCTGTGGCTGGTGGTCAAAGCAAGAGTTTCACCACTAACTTCAAAGAAACCAATATTTTGCCCCAAAGCCCTCCTTCTCCCGTCTGTGGCTCTCCTTCAATGCCAGTCCTGGCGTGGACTGTGCCATGAATGGATCACACAAGCCTCAGTCTTCTCCACCCAATGCCTACCAAGACACATCCTGCCAGACTGATGCTGCCTCCATCTGCTTTAACACCTCCAGCCCCAATTTTTCTGCTTTTAAACAGCAATAATGCTGGTCACACTGGTGGTGATTCCACTGATGGATGCTAAGGGTGAAGCTCAGCTCCTGGGCTGGTGTTGCCTGATGGCCGCTGTTATTGCAGTGAAGGGTACAGTTTTTTAACATCCATGCAAATAATCCCATGGCACTGGGAACTACATGAGAGCCCAGCACTTGCCAGTTGCAAAAGAAGAGAACTGGGTATTTCTTCACTGAAAAGGAGGGTGAATAATGGACTTTTAAAAGAGGGAGTGAAAACAAAATGCAGACCCGACTGCTTTCCGTTCTCCTTAACACGCTCATAAGAAAGCAATTCAGGCTCGGCGCATGCATTTATTAAACAAAAAAACAAATTCTTGTGACTTCGTTTCTTTCCAGGGCAGCCGAGCAAACTGCGCGATACGCCGTGACCTTGAAACATAATGAAGCATTGAAAAGCAAATCCGGCAGTACAGAAAGGAAGTGTGTTTTACCATGCAAGAGGAGGTATTGAAGTCCAAGCAAGAAACAGGCAAGCGGTTATCTCTGATGGATTAAATCTCATCCAGGCAGAGCTTTTTACAAGACCTCCTTTGTTAAGAGAGCCACAAACGGTGCAATGTGTGGAGGGCTCTGCAGAAAAATACCTGGCATCGTGGCGAGCATCTGACTTTTAACATAATTTCACTTATGACTCGTGTTGCTCTTTGTCCTTGGCATTTGTAATAACCCCTAGGACAGGCACTTGCACGCACAGTAGTGGTGACCATTGCACAACACCGTCCCAGCCACTGTGTCATTATCCTTAGGAACCACTCCAGGGAGGGGGGCAGAGGATGCCGTGTGCAAGTAAGAAAGTGTTTGCATGAGGTTATGGATTTAAAACCCAGCTAGGGGCTAATGGGGGAGCTCTGAGCTGGTCCATCACACATCAGCATCATTCCTTTGCTTCCTTTTCCCCCGCAATAAATGCCCCCAGTTTTACCCCAGAGGCGGTTTTGGTCAGTTGGGGTGAGAGAACTGTAGAGGCAGCAAAGAAGCCAGGGTGGGGCAAATGGGGCAAAGGGACAGTGGGGGTGTCCAGGAGCTCCTGGGGAGAGAGTGCTTGGATGAGGGTGTCAGCAGGGACATTTCTTCAACTGTAGAGAAGCCAGAGTTAAGAAAAAGAGAAAGGATCACCCCTCTGCAGGTATCTGGTGTTGCAAGTCCTGAGTGCCCACTGGGTCCTGGCTGTGCTCAGCGTCTCCAGTATAGCACCCCACGGAGCCACACCCTGGTCACACACAGGGCTTTGGCATGTCAGAGCAGCAAAATCAAGACCCTACTCCTCCTGCCTGATAGTTAAATATCCCTCAACACATTGAAAGAGAAAAGAAGAGTGAAAAACCCCATGTCCCATGCAAAACGTTCTTAACTGTAATGGACTTTTAGCAAGGGAAAGCTTTCCAGTCCTTTGGCCCTGACATGAGTACCTGAATGTTAGGGTGACTGCAGAGGCACCCCTTTGGAGATAGCTTTGCTGAGGAAGCTTAGGAGGTTTGTTGCCTTGGCAAGAAACCTAAAGCCAACAGGGCGGGTAGCTAGAGGGCACGATATGCTGAACAGAAGTCATAGAATCACAGAATAGTTTGGGTTGGAAGGGACCTTAAAGATCATCTTAGTTCCAACATCCTTGCCATGGGCAGGGACACCTTCCACCGGACCAGGTTGCTCAAAAGCCCGTCCAACTTGGCCTTGAACACTTCCAGGCATGGGGCACCCATAGCTTTGCTGGGCAATGTGTTCCATTGCCTCACCATCCTCACAGTGAAGAACTTCTTCCTTATGTCTAGTCTAAATCTCCCCTGTTTCAGTTTAAAGTCATAACCCTTGTCCTATCACTACATGCCCTTGTAAAAAATCCCTCTCCAGCTTTCTTGTGAGCCCCCTTTGAGTACTGGAAACACTGATCTTCAGGTGATGTAGACTTCAAGCTCTTTCCAAGTTATAACACACTTAGATGCAAGTTTCCTCCTAGAGGGATTTGTCAACCTCAAGTCTTTGGGATGAGAGGGGAAGCTTACAATCTCTCTGGAAAATCAGTCAGGGAAATGCAGTCCCATCTGGCCCAATGCTCTAGAAGAAAGCCAAGGGGATGGCATGAGTTGTGCAGGGGCTGGCAAGCACCGTTGGGAAGGGATTGTGCATCACTGTCTTGTGCGGGATGTTGAGAGGAGAGAGCATCTTTTGATGGGGCAGTTACCTTCTCATTAATTACTAATTAGTAAAGTCACTATCTGCACTACCCTTACATCCAGGAGATCATCCAGGAGATGCTATACTGCTGACTAGCATCTCAGGCTGGGTGAGCAATCACTGAAAATACCCTGAAGTACATGCACACTGGCAAAACTTAGCACTGTGCCCTAGCTGTGCTAAACGGGCAAAATGGGGACCATGCGTCCCCACCTGACGCAGGAACTGTGGAAATCCGGTCATGCAGGCTTCAGCCTGAGCCAAACAGCCCTGGAGAAAATGCTCATTGCCGGGGTCTGGATGGATTTTGGTAAATAAGACCCAGGAACTGCAGGCAAGAAAAGGAGGATGAGAAGATGGAATGTCCCTCCTGCATATGGGGGAAGGGAAAAAAACGGTGTCCATTGAGTGTATGAAAAGGGAGGGCAAGCGCTGTGCTGGTTGTGCTGCCTGGTCCTCAGTGCCCGCTGTTTGCTTTGGGAAGATAACATTGCCATAAATCATCATTGCACAACCTCTGCCTGCTGGTGTGACGCTCCCGATGGCGTGCGTGCTCTGGCAGGTCTTGCTCCAGCCCTCGTTACTCTGTGATTGATGGCTCTCAGCCCTGCTGGGTTTCTGGGCTAATTCCTCATTCTTGTTTTCCTGTGCCTCTAAAAGCCTGGGAATTACTAATTTTCCCCTTATCTTTTGACTCCTGAGCACTTTTGCAAGGTGGATAGCAAATAACCAAAGGTGCTGATACCTTTATTCTCTCCTTTTATCCCAGGGTACTCGCACCCAGTGTCCCTGGGATGAATTTGCAGAAAATGCTGCTTCTTTTGGGTTTGTCCTGTATTGGTATCAGGTACATTCAGCCCTAGGGTTCAAATCTGATTTAGCTGCTGGTATGCACTAGAAGGGAGACTGACAGCTCCAGCGTAGCATCTTCCCAATCCTTGTCCCTAAGCCACTGCTGGTGCATGGCAGGGAGACCCAGGATCTCCCACTGCTTATATATCAAGGTGGAGAAAATCCAGGCAGCTCTTCTGACAGATTGTCACGTTAAGTGAGGCTGATGATGTGAAATGGCTGCTCTGAACAGAAACCGGTGCGATCACCAATTCATTAACCACATTGATTAATACAGTAGGGCAGCAACCACTGAACATGGGAAATTACCATCTCTTACACTACTGAAAAGAGGAAACCATCCCCGGTTTTACCACAGTGCTGCCTGAAAGGTGGAAAGGGTCTGGCAGCGATTCAATGGAAGGAAATAAATGACGGCTGTGTCACTCAGCAGCACTGTCAAATGGCTCTTTGCCCCAGAGATCTTTAGATGTGTAGGGGGAAATTTGGAAGTCAGCAGCTAGAACTGGTGGAGAAAGGGCTGCTTTGAGTCTCCAAGGGACACGGAAAGGCAGCCTAGGAGGACATTGCGCTAAAGCCCTACCTGGCTGCAAAACTGGGCTTTCTGCTCCTCTAACTCCTTCCTGGAGGCTCTGGTCCTGATCCAGGCCCACAGAAATCCTATGGATCCTCTTCACTGGCTGCAGCAGTCCTTGCAAATCCTGTAATCCAGCTGGGTTGTCAGTTCGCTGGGGGCGAAGGGTGTCGTTTGTTGCTCATCTCTCATCTCTCAACCTCATTTCAAGGTTCACAGTGGTGCATCAGTAATCGTGCCCCTTTGTGCATCTCCTCGGCTAGGCAGGGCTATTTGTCCATCTACAAAGCCATCAGAAATGGTAGAGATTTCCCCCTTCCCATTAGCTTGGCACTTTCGTCACTAACGATGATAAAATAGACTCATCTTGGCAGTGAGTTTTACATAGAGCTGTCATTGAGCCCTGGGTTTGGGGTTTTTTTGTTGTTTTTTTTTTTCAGCTTCCGTCATTCCGTTGCCAGGAGAATCTCCGCTGTGAACAAAAGCTGGTTTATTCTGTGCAATTGGACTCAGGGAGAAAAAGAAACTCTCTACGGAAAACTGCAGCGTTAACTGGTGGGCCACGGGTCTCCCTATTGCAATTGGCCAGCTGGGGTGAGAGGTATGGACAGGGGATTTATTAGCTTCTAGAGAAAGGGTGATGAGGAAAAATGAAGAGTGCAATTTGCTGGAAATTGTTGTTTAAGATAAAGGATTTTGGTTAAAATAAAGGATTTTGGTTAAAATAAAGGATTTTGATTACAGACCAGAGAGATGTTATTGTGGACTTTCAGTACTTAAAGGGGCCTGTAAGAAAGATGGGGACAATCTTTCTAGCAGGGTCTGTTGTGACAGGACAAGGGGTGACGGGTTTAAAATAAAAGAGGGAGATTCAGACTGGAGAGAAGGAAGACATTTTTTACACTGAGGGTGGTGAGACCCTGGCCCAGGTTGCCCAGAGAGG
>NW_010406577.1:854-4872 GCF_000710305.1 Buceros rhinoceros silvestris | reverse complement strand
ACATTCCAGGTCAGGTTGTTTGGGGCTCTGAGCAACCTGCTGGGTTGGACAATCTGCAGGGGGGTTGGACTAGATGACCTTTGAAGGTCCCTTCCCACTCAAACCACTCTACGATTCTAAGATTTCGCCATAAGGAGTAGTTTTCCAGGATGAGGGAGGCTGAGGATGCAAAGCTCCCCAAAGCAAACTCCACTGGCTGTCACTCCCCACGGGACAGAGCGAGGAGCGTGCCGGAGCTGCGCCACTTGGTGTGCATGGTGGCAAAGCTGAGGGATGTGACAGGAGTGGGCAGTGAGGTGGAAGGATGATGTAGATTTTACCTCAAGGACCAGAGAAGGTGCAAGGCTGATCCCTGGGCCTCTCCTTTCTCTCACCTCTGCCTCTTTGCTTTTTTTTGTTCATTCATTCACTCAGTTGATGTCAAGCAGCCAAAGAAATTAAAAGCCTCTCTGGAAGCCCCATCATTTACTTTGTGCACTTCCTCATCAGGCTTAAAAAAACTAACCCGTGTTATTAGTAGGAAGCAATCGTTACCTGGGCGGGTGTTTAACGTCACCTTACAAACACTGTACTGAGTGTACAAACGCGAGAGCTGAGCAGTTTGCATGGCAATCACGGGTGATCCACAGCCCCCCCATCCTTTTATTTTCCTTCCCCTTTGACACCAACATGGCCCCAGTGCAATGGTTACCTCAGGTGTCTGTGGATGCTGTGCCCAGAGTCTTGAGGAAAAGCCAGAGTGAAGGCCAGACTTGCAAATACAGCAGAGGAAATTCCTGCTTTTGCCTTCAGCCATTGCAATGGATGGAAGCGATGCAGTGCGTGGCCAAGGATGGAATGGAAAAAAATCCTCCAGACTCCAGCTACAGAAAAAAATTGGGTGAATGTACGTTTGAAATGGAGATGGGTGGCGGAGGAGTAAATATGCCCTGCTTTTGTTACAGCCCAGCATAATCTAATTCAGAAAATGAGGGAGAAAAATCCAGTTGGGGAGTCTGGCAGAAGGAAGACGATGCTTTGTTTGCCCACTCAAAACACACCAAGATTTATTTATTAGAAACTTTTGTGGGTAATTGGTTTTGAAATGAGAAAGTTAGACATACAAAATAAATCTTGTCTGAACCATGTATTTACTTTATCCTGGTCATAAAACCCAAGTACCCTGCTAGGCAGACTTCAGACACCTGTAGGTGTCACCTGTGCCAGTGATGCTCCAAAGCCTGCCTTGCTCCCTGCCAAGGGATGCAAATCAATGAAAAGCCACTTCTTCACGGGAAGACAGAGATAGCTCTGCCACCCACTTCCACAGAATCATAGAATCATTTAGGCTGGAAAAGACCTTTAAGATCATTGAGTCCAAAGGTCCAAAAGATCTTTAAGATCATCTAGTTGAGTGGTGCCAAGTCCACTACTAAACCACGTCCCTCACCACCACATCTACACGCCTTTTAAAACCCCTCCTGGGATGGGGACTCCACCACTGCCCTGAACAGCCTGTGCCAGGGCTTGACAACCCTTTTGGGGAAGAAATTTTCCTCATGTCCAGCCCAAACCTCCCCTGGCGCAACCTGAGGCCATTTCCTCTTGGTACGGCACAGACCAATAGGGACATCTAAAACCAGCAGCTATCCCTACCCCTCGTCATTAACCATCACGGCTGTAATTAGTTTGCAGCAAGGGGAAGATTGGCTCACCCCAGGGAGTTTGCCGGGCTCATTGTACTAAAGAAGCATGATTAAACATACCTTGGCAGCCAAGCACTCTCTTCCCCGGCTCCGGCAAGCAATCTATAGCAGGATACAGGCAAAGGGGTTTGCTGGACTCATACCAAAATTGGAGGATCATGGAAAAAGCGCTCCCTCCAGCATGTAGCAACAGGCTGCAACAAACCTGGGGCTGCAGTGGAAGCTTGGACCCTCCCATTGAGGGATTTTATTAGATTCTGTTTGGGAAATAGATTTTATTAGGCTTAGATTTGGGAACACTCCCATCTGCAAGGTTTCAGGAGCTCAACGTTAGCAGCTGAGCCACCACTGCATCTTCAAGAGCATCATTCCACACCTTCAGCCCCAGCAAGGGGTTTGGTGCTGCTGGGTTCGATGCTTATTGGGCCCCGGCGCATTTGAAGGGCAGCTCATTTCAGGATTCTCCTCCAAGACAAGCAGGTGTCCAGCATCTTTCTGCAATTTCAAAGATGGCATCAGAGCAAAGATGAGCCCTCCTTTTTCTGAAAGACCCATAGACACTTATAGACCTGAGTCATGGGTACGTCATCCTGGACCAACCAGTCTCTTGAGCACTCTTCAGGCAAATGGGGACAATTACCATTCAGTGTTGTATAAGTGCTTGAGAAACGCCACAGGCAAATGGACAGAATAGTCTTGAAACGAACATTAACATGGGAACCCCTCTGCTGTGAGGACAGGCTGAGAGAGAAGATTCCAGAAAGACCTTATTGCAGCCTTTCAGTACTTAAAGGGTGCCTGAAGAAAGATGGGGAGAGACTTTTTAACAAAGCCTGTTGTGACAGGACAAGGGGTGGTGGGTTTAAAATGAAAAAGGGTAGATTCAGACTAGATCTAAGGAAGAAAGTTTTGACACTGAGGATGGTGAGACACTGGCCCAGGTTGCCCAGAGAGGTGGTAGAAACCCCATCCCATTCCAGGTCACGTTGGACGGGGCTCTGAGCAACCTGCTCTAGTTGCAGATATCCCTGCTGACTGCAAGAGGGTTGGATTAGATGACCTTTGAAGGTCCATTCCAACCCAAACCATTCCACAATTCTATGATTCCCGTGAGATAAATTCCCAGAGCCATATAAAAGCCTGATCTCGTCAGGGCATCCTCTCCAGGTCTAATTGCTTGCCAGTATCGCTTTCCGGCAGGGGAGGTGGGAATGGCACCCGTCCAAAGGTGGGATGGCTGTGCCACTGTGCCGTTGTGTCCAGCTCAACCCTGGCTCTCTGCAGCCGCAGCGGGAGCAGAGGAGACGTGGCAGGAAAAGGCAGCTGCAGGCAGGAGAGGGGTAGGCGCAGGGCAGGGAGGCAGGAGCCCAGCCTGCTGGAAGGATACCGGCGGAGCATCTTTGTCCATACCCACAGATTTTGATCCGTGCCACGTACAGCACCCAGCCTGTGACCGAAAACCCCTTACTGCTCTGAGCTTCCTGTGGGTGCTGTGAAACACAGAGAGGGGGATGAGATGTGGAACAGGATGCTCATCCCTCCACCCTATGCTTGGCCAGACCTTCCCCTCCGGCAGCCTGCCTAACGTGTATCCACACAAGGAAGGCAGCTCCCAGGATGGGCAGTGGTCTTCGCGCATGAATTGCCAATTTTCAGTTAAGCTGACGGTTTGGAGTTTCGAGTTTACTGCCTGGAGATACGGGTTTACCACAGAGGGATCATGAGGCCGGCTGGACTGAAATTCTAGATTCATGTATGCCTCCTCCAGCCCAGTAGCCAGCTCATCGAAAAAGATGCTTTTGTCCCCAAAGCCACTCAGGGCATCAGCCTGGGATGATCCAGAGCTCTCTAGCAGGGCTGCAACTCTTTAGGAAATTATTAAAATGAGTAAGAAGAAACCGAGGTCTGTGAGTCAGGGGAAAAAAAAGTTGATTTGAACTTTGTCGGGGAAGGGAAAGGAACCCTGACACAGACTGATTCATTTAAGAGCGAAGTAGAACGATAAACTTTGTGAAACATCAGCTGTTTGGCATCAGAAGCTGTTTCTATAGTGAGACTTGATACTTCAGTCTTTCTACTATAAAAACATTTCATGCGACAAGTAATTTTGGACTTTAGGGCAGGAGAGAGAGACAAAATCTTACTAAGGATATAAGAGGAGTAGATCGGGAGCTCCAGTAATGCTGTAATGGCAGCCTGCACAACACCTGCAGGAGCAGACGGGTGGGAGCACCTTGGGCTGGGTGCTGAGGTGCTGGAGGCAGCAGCACCGCGGTACCCACACGGCACCCGCCGCCAGCCCGGGAGCAGCACCCCACGCAGCGGCACCCCAG
>NW_010406577.1:505-776 GCF_000710305.1 Buceros rhinoceros silvestris | reverse complement strand
CCGCCGCCAGCACGGGAGCAGCACCCCACGCAGCTGCACCCCAGGTGCCTTCTGAACCGTTTCCACCAGCAAAGCGAGGGGAAAAAGTGCCGTTGCAATTAGAGAACCGGGCGATCCGGCTGCGGGGAGCTTCTCTTTGATAAACCCCAAAGCTCCCAAAACAATGCCACAGAAACGAGCTCCCAAGGGCGCTTTGAAGTGGTTGCACAGCTCGTTTCGTTTGTGCTCGCTAACGAAGCCAGCCAAAGGGCGGTTGAGGCTGGGGAGCCCC
>NW_010406577.1:0-318 GCF_000710305.1 Buceros rhinoceros silvestris | reverse complement strand
CGTTTGCCCCGCTGTCACCTCGCCCCGGTGACAACCCTTTCGCCTTCTGCAGCGCTGGAAGTTTGGACGCAGGAGGAGCCGACACCAGGAAGAGGAAATTTAATCATCAGATCCCGATTAAACCCAGGAAAAAACAAGGAGGGGGTAGGGAGAGCCGCGGCTCGCGTAGCCCAGCCCCTTGTGCGCACAGGACCCGCTTGCCCCCGTACTTCTCCCTCTGCTGCTGTTCCAACACGAGGTGGCCACCGTGCTGGTCTCTGTGGCCACCGTGTCAGGCTGCACGTTGAGCCCCCCACCCCGCCCCGAGCTGTCCTGGCT
>NW_010406576.1:0-33744 GCF_000710305.1 Buceros rhinoceros silvestris | reverse complement strand
GGTCCCTCGACCCTTAACAAGACCGTGCACAGGATGCCATCCCACCAGCAAAGAGTAGGACAGCTCATACTTGCAATTGCAAACTGAACTCTACTCACTCCCCTGCTTGGAGCATGCTCAATACAGAGGAAATTGCTGGGATATTATCCACTAAAAATCACCCAAACTCTCTACTGTGCGTCTCTTGACAGTAATTTTTTCCCAAAGATCTACATTCTGACAAAATTTAAGGGTAGCAAAAATACATTTGTGACACGAAGAGTACATCACAGAATGACAGAATCATCTGGTTGGAAGAGGCTGTCAAGATCATAGAGTCCAACCGTTCACCACGAACTGCCAGGGTCCCTAAACCATGTCCCTCAGCACCACATCCACATGTCTTTTAAACACCTCCAGGGATGGGCACTCCACCACCTCCCTGGGCAGCCTGTTCCAATGCTTAGTGACCCCCTCTGTCCTTGCCAAACGGAAAGCTCCAACGCCCATCACACAGGGAGATTCAAGTGCTAGGTTCTAACATTCCCAGCTTCCTCTCATAAATGGACCTATTTTGATAGGCATTCTCTCACGTCAAACATCTATTCAAGTAACTAGCTTGAAGCAGAGACCTGACCAGAGAGCATCAGTCCAAAATACTGAAATTTCGTAGAATTAAAAGAACCCAAAACAGGCAGTGAGGAAGCTTTAGACAACTTTGCCATAGCTCATTCAAAATCAGGTTTGTTTACTCTTAAACAAACCTTTTAGGAATCTTTTTTCCTGGTAGGTAGATACAAGAAGAAAGGAACCTATCATGCAAATAGGCAAGCAGACTTAGAAGAAGATGAACACAGAATATAACTTTAATTAAAGGGTCATCTCTGAATTTCTACAAGGCAGTGGAAATCTTAAAATTAAATCTCTCTTTACTTCCTTTGCATCTTGTTAAAACATAAAACATTTATGCCAATTTTTTTTAAGAAATGTAATGCATTTGGAAATAGTTGAATGAATGTTTGCCAGTAATGATAGATCCAGAATTCCAAACCTGTGATCTGAAAATGTGTTGAAAGATTAAAAACTGAAGCAGAAAGTAAGAAAGATTATCATCATGCTGGAATGCCAGTAACACTGGCGTTGTGAATAACCAAGTTGAGGTGCTCAATAATGCACTTAGGAAAACCATACCTGTTCAAAATAACCAGGGAGTAGGTTAATTTCTTGGAACGCTTCAGGCAAAACAGAGAGACATCGGTCTTAAGACTTCTCGGAATTGCTATAGGGAGCTCTGGGGAATGACTCATGCAGAGTGAACAGATAAAAGCAATACCATCTATATTTTGACATTTCAGCTCTGAACAGGTTACATAGTTGTAACAAACAACACTTAATGTGGTAACAGTACAAAACTTGTTTGTGAAATGGTTAAAGGGTTCACCTCTCTTTACAGTCGCGTATGGAAATCATTGCAAAAGAGTGCTGGAGCGTGTACCCTTTTCAGCTAGTTTCTCTATTCTTCTTACAAGGACAGTTCCTACAGTGCCGTGGGTTTTGCACAGTGAGGCTGTTCTTTCGGTGGAGAAGCTGATTGAGGGGCTGTGCTGCTGGAGCAAGGAAGGAATATGGGGTGGAAGAATAAGCAACAAGGCTCCAGCTTTTTCAGAAGCAAGAAAAAAAATTGCTATGAAAGGAAGAGAATGGCAGGTTCCCTGACTTTAGGAAATAAGATAGTGGTCTTCCAAAGAAGAGGGAGTTCAGCACTGGTGCAGCAGATTTGCCATTCTTCAGCTGTAGGAGGGTAAGAAAGGGCAGGAAAATTCTAGAGTCAGCTGGATGGGCCTCAATATATGTCCAATTGTTTTTTTAATACTCTGATATGTGGGTATTTGTATGTGCGTGCTGGGGGGAGAAGGATCCTTCCAAATCCCTCACACTACGTGGAAGCTTTTAGACTGCTTAGAAAAGACTTAACCTTAAATCTTACGATGTTTAGAAGATAGCAATAAGGAAAGGGCTGGGGTGTCATCTCCCAGGAAGAAATTCTGTGTAGCCACAACAGTAGAGATCATCCTTCTGAGCAGGTCCTCTGCAGTAAAAGCATTCTTTGTCATTGCTGCCAGAGGAACATCTAGCATTCAATGACTCTTCCCAGCACTCCATTTCAAAGTTTATTTTTAGGCCTCTCTGGAGATGCCAAGACCTGCAGGATTCTTTCCTGTACACCTGAAAGCTGTGGTTCACCTGCCATAATAACACGAATTACAATGCCAGTTTAAGAATGAGGTAGAAAATCTAGGGCATCAGAAGGGAATGTGCACATGGGTGATTCTGTAGCAATTTTTTTATTCCCACTGTCTATTCATCCTATGACCGTTTTTTAAAATCATTAAAACATATGGATATTCTGGGTGTCCTTTACTGAGTTTTTTATTATACTCTGTGGAAACACAGACCTGAAGTTACATAGTATTAAAAATACCAACCAGAACCTGTACTTTACCACTGCTGGCTGGGAAAGGGAGATGATTTTCTCACGTTTCAGAGGAATTTATGTCAGCAAGGTTAAGGAAACCATTTTGTTTTGGCCATGATTTCTTGGGAACAGAAGAACTGGAGATGAGGCCCGTCTTTGTAGTTGAGGTCAGTTTTGTTTGACCTCATCCTCCAGGTAACAACTGCAGATAAAAAGGGGTTTTTTGGTCCTGAAGCCTCATAAACTGATTGAAAAGTTAACAAGGACCTGTTGCTTTCCTAGCATAGGTTTTATAGCTACTTTTTATTGGGCACCTTAAATGTTTGGCCGCTGTTATAAATGTTTGTCCAAAGGATAAAAAAATTACATGTTACAAAATGGTCTAAATGAAGGCGCTAAACACACAGGTCCTAACCTGTAGGAAGAACCAATAAAAACAAATGCTTGTGTTTCATTTAGTAGTATGTTCAAGCACTTTTTTAGATGTCAGCTAAGTGGTTGATTGCATGTGAAAACTACTGTAAAATGAGCACACATTGTACAATACATCCTGCAGAATTCTCTGGTATTCTTTGGACTATTTAAACTTGCACAGGTGCAACAATGACTTACTGCTGATGTTACTTAAATACTTGTACGCTTGGTAATTCTGGTTGAAAATTGAAAAGCTAAAGACATCCTAATTGAGCAAAAAACAGTTCTGGAATTTCATCCATTCTTTGTGGCCCAAAGCCTATGATCCTCTCCCCTTTCCAAGTTCAGCTTCTTTTTTTCTGAATATTTGTATACAGCCAATAAAAGGCCTTACTTAGCAGGGCGAGTCATTAAAGAGACCTTCCTGGATAATTTCAAGCCAGGAAATATGTATTACTTTTCTCCAGTTTCTTGTTTACAAGCAGGATAAGATTGCAAGTATTTATGTCAGTGAAAAATGTATATACTAGAGCATTAAAAATATTAAGGTTATGTCTCTCTACCTTTCTTGGTGGTGTTGATTCCTCTTTTTTCATGTGGATAGCATTGGCTGAGGTTAGAGACCAGTGACTGTTTGTACCAAAACTGACTGGGGAGAAAATCATTGTGAAGTGGTTGAAATTCCTAGAACCATGCAACATCCCATCAGACAACTTGCTGTAAGACTTGACTAAGTCAGAAAACTGTTTTAATGCACTAGTTTTGTGTTTGGGAAAGAACAAAAAGGTCTCTGAAGGTTAATGTCTTTCAGCATTTGACATCATTGAATTGTCTAGAGAATTGACTTAGTAGAGATTTATTGAATCCTTGACTAATGTTATGATGGAATTGTCTGATATGATACATTATTTTACCAATATTAGTCAGTCTGGAGAAGAATTGTGTTCAGCCTTTTGAGATTTTTGTCATGCTCTGGCCCTTCCTTTCATACATTAGCCCTTGCAAGTTTTCTGACAAGGCCACAGGGAGAAGGATTTGGGCAATTTTGCTTGTGTATTGTTGTGATGGTCCTGGTTAGAGTTTTGTTTTTGAAGATTTCTTCAGCAGAAAGAAAAATATAAAATCCCTGCAGAACAAGGGAAATCAAACTATTATGAATCTTACTTCACGCAGATCCTAGCCTACAACTCTAGGCCTTTACTCTTGACATGTGCTTCTCAAGGCAGCTCCTATTTTTAATGTCTTGCTTTTTACAAGATAAACATCACGTAAAGGTATGAACAGAGTTTCTGTATTTTTGTACTGCTTTCTAGTTAAAGAAAGATTTCCTTATGTTGTTGGGCAAATAGACTTTCTCAGATTTAGGTTGATAGAGACATAGAGCTAATATCAGCTTGCAAATATTAAAATTGTCGAGTCTTGATAGATGTTCAACGCTTTCTGCAAAAAACAGCCATTATGCTTTTTTAAACTATTTTCAGTAACAAATGCAAAAAAGAATAAATGCTCGGAAGTCACAATGACTGTTGCCTTACATGCATCTGCACAACAAACAATTCCTGTGCAGGAGCAGCTTGGACAAGCACAATTTTCAGAAGTCAAAAAGTTTTTTTCAGAAGCACCTGAATGACAGTCAAGCACCAGTTATTCTTCCATGTGGAGACTATAGAATTTCATGTATGCTGTCTTGTGGATTAATGAAATTCAAGAAAAATGGTGCTTAGAAATGAAAATGTCATTATAAGCATGATTGGCCTGTTGCTCATGAAGTGCCAACACTCCCAGCTTGATTTAAAAATGGTATTTCCTTAACTTGAATTTTTTTTTTTAATCTAAATTGGACATTATTAAAAAACTAATTTTCCTGCATCATTATCTGAAAAAACCCCTAATGCTGATCTAGGTCATCAGAATGTCAGATAAACAGTTTCAAGAACTTGTGATACGTGACTGAATGTGTTCCTAGGAACAATAGGACAGGAAGGAGCTTCCTAAAAGTCATCAAGAACTATTTCCACTATTACACCTTTTTCTAAATTGAAAGGTTTGAAGATCACCTTTAAGGAAGTTGTGTCCTCTTTCCATTCCTTTTGGAACTCCAGTTACCAAGCTGTCCCAAGTTTACGTGTAAGAAATATTTTGCATCTTGAACCTTCAAAGGCTGCCAAGAAGCTTCTGTCATGTTAAGTCCACTTCCTTTGCAGACGGGAGCTCCCCTGTGTTACAGATCCTGGGTTCACATTCTCCTGGTCCAGACTCTCTTGAATAAGGGGATCTTCCAGAAAAGACTCAATAGACCAATGAATAAACCAATAATCTCAGGTTAGGGGTTGCCTCTCACCTGGTGCATCGAGGACAATGCATGTAGCTGTAGCAATGAAATATGAATGATATAAAATATTTAAATTCATAATGTGGTCCCTACGTCTTACTTTGAGGTAGCCTCACAGGTCAAATATACCAAAGTCCAAGTGATGAGGACCACATCCACAGTACACAGAATGAACCACTCATAACACGCTGTGGAAATGTCCACTGGAAAAAGAATAATAATTTGGGAAAAGGGAATGTGATGTCAAGAATATCTAGAGCAGAAAAGTGGAAACTAAATACCGCCACCTCGTGTCATGACGGGGGAACCATCAGAATGCGGGGCACGGTGAAGAGCCCCCGGCCAAGGGGTAGATAGCACCCCTCCCGCCCTGTGCCTGGAGCGACCGCCGGTCTCCAGCGCCCAGCACTTTCCCCACGCATAAGTCGGCTCCCGCCGCTCATCACAGCCAGTTGAGGAGATGCCTCCCGGACTGCACGCAGTGACAAGGTGAGGACTGCATCCATCATGCCTCCCAGGGCTCACCAGTGGGTTTAGTAGGAGTCAGGAAGATCTTTTTCTGAAGAGTTGTGATAAGCTCAAAGAGGGTTTTGCCTTCTTTACACCCCCGTCAAGAAAGAGAAAAAGTGCTGGTATGCTTTTATACACTTCTGATGCAGTCTTATCTTACCTATCACCGAGCAGGCAAAGTTTCTTGCATCGATAAGCACTGGCAAGCAGCCTGCAGGACACTGGCCAGGCTGGCACACTGGCAGTTTTGTCTGAGTTTGAGTTTGTGCATCTCAAGCTTGGAGAATAAGGATAGGAAGGTATAAACTGTGATGACACCCAACCTTCTGATTTATACATTATAATCCTTAATTAAATCAGTGAATTTGATACCTCTTATCTACAGGTGATATGGTAAGAAAAAGAATACAGTCACCTGGAAAACATGAACGGAAACCAAATTTACAGCCTTGCTTTTGAATACAGACGTGATAGCCTGTTACTTTTATTTTCACATATCTGATTAAATCCATTTGTAGCACAAAAGGAGTCCCTCTCAGAAGGTTAGGGGTAGGAGGGTCTGGCAGTCCAGCACATGTTCTGTAAAGACTGGGCATCCTATTTGTTTAGTGGCAGGTCACTGGAGACATCTTAGGTCCTAACGCTGGTCCTACTGGTTTCCTACAAACTAAAGCTATATTGGAATTGTCAGCTCACTTGCACACTGCAGTTGCTTTAGGTTCCTTATGATAAGGCAAGTTAAACCAAATTGGCTTGTATATTCCTTTGCTATAATTTTCAGTCTTTTTTTAAATCAGGGAAATCAATAAAAATAATTACAAAACTATCTATGGCTTCTATAACATAGAAGTTAAGATGGGCATGAAATCTACTATATATATTTCTCTCTTCTAACCTTTAAATTAGGTAGTTTGAGATTTCTGAATCGACATTTGCTGTCACAGTACCTCTACAAAATTCGATGTTTCTTTCAGGCATTTCATATATTAGTTATTTAAAAACATAATCAAACTACAAAGGATGCTCAAAAATAAATCTTATCCAGTTGCAGGATAATGGAGGTGAGGCAGAAGGGCCAAATCAATCACTTGCTGTCTGCAAACATCAAGTTTGAGGGTGGAAAACTTCCCTCCCAGAAACCACAGGCTTTACTTCGCCAAATACGTAATCCAATTCTTAGCTTCACACAGAGACATTTACATATATAATACCTACAAACATAATCTCCGTGTCTACTATTAAGGAAAAAAGGTACTTTAGCAAAAATGTTATATAAAGGGGAAGTGAATTGGTCTTTGACCATCTTAGAAGCACAGCACATAACTTCCCAAGTGGTAGCTACGCTGTGGTTGGCAGTGATATGAGAAAGTAAACTGAGAGATACAACACCCCACAAGAATGATGAAGGTTACTGGAAGATCTGCAACCGTTGTGATCCCACGTGTAGCAGAAAACCTCAGCACAAAGGGAAGTATGATCCCAAGCTACCAGTTAGTTTTCATGAAGAACACCAGCACTTGGAAATTGCTACAAGTGGATCACTGTAGCGACAGCACCAAACTCAACTTTCAGCCCTTTATATGGGTTCGTGATAGTTTTTAGATATTTAATATTATACTTCCAAAGTTTCCCCTTGATGTGACAGAGAAATATATAAATTGCAAATTCTCCAACTTCTTAAAAGGCACTATCTATTATTTTAATTAATTCCCTTGATCCTCTGAAATAATTTATGCCTTTTATTGCCCTATTTTTTGAATGCTCATCTGATTCTTGTGAAAACCCTGGAGGACAGAACATCAGCCATAGCCCTCCCAAAGATAATACAAAATAGTGCATAGGTCATCAGAAATTGCTAGCCATCTATTTAACGCAATTCTTGAGAGAAGTGTTAATGGGTCCCAAGATGGAAGTTATTCAGATAGATACGTTTTATGACTTTCTACTTTGCTTGTATTAATTTTATAGCTTAAGCCAATATCTCTTAGAGGAAAATCCCTTTTCTCATTAAGTCTGTATTTCACACAAATTAAACGACAGTGAAGTAATTGAAAAGGGAGTTTTCTAAAAAAAGGACTTTTCTCAAAAAAAAAAAGAGGAATCTGATTCTGAGTACTTTAGCAGAACAAGTCCTTCTTCCAAGACCTATCCAGACAAGTGTCAGTATTGCAAAGCTGAATAGTATTTTAACTGGTGTATGCTGAGATTATCTAATTTCTAATTAATTTCCTAAAGAAGGAATTTCTAATTCCTTCTTTGCACTTCACTTACCAGAATTTGAAGGGTATTTAATACACCAGGTACACCTTGGTACTGTTATTTTTCCAAATCAGAACTAAGTAATGATAGCAGTTACAAAATACAGTTGGTAAGACAATGTAATTCAAATTTCTCCATGAAGAAGCATATTAGTGGCTGTTTTTGCTGTATGATTTGCACTTGTATAAAACCATGAACTTACAAATCACTTAAGAGCAGATTAAAAAATTAAAAATTTGGCAAAATCTGTCTTTTAATCTTTTATTCCTGGCACATACACGTTCTGGTGGATTGATTGCATTTTCTCTGAAAGGGGGAGAAGAAAGCTTGATTCTTGACATATTTTTACATACTATATTAGCAAGTAATTCTGCAGTATAATAGACATAACATTGGTCTCCTCTATCTACTCAGTGAAATGTAAGAAGACTTGATCATAGGAAGAAAAATATTTTTATTTCTATGGCACAGAACCACTGTTTCACTCATTTTGGTTTTGCATTTTTAAAAAGTAAGATTTTTGTTTTCATAGATGAATGAACCCAAAGATTTAACTTCAGAGGTGGTTTAAAATTATCATCACTGAGCTGAGATGGTTTTACTTCTGTAATCTCTGGGAAAAAACTATTTTTTACTTCCACGGCAGTCTAGTCGGTTACATCTGACTACCGACATGCAGTGGCAAGTTGTGACTTGTCCGGGGGTGTTCTCATATTAATGGCAACAAACAGATCCTTCAAGGTTCTGCCAGGAACAAGGTTTTCAGAGGACGGCCTTTTGTTCTGAATGCGCATTTTACTTGTATGTGTGCAAAGCCCATTTGCTCAGGGAAGGAATAAATGTCTGATCTTCAAATCTCATCCTGGCTGTGCCACTAACTGTACAGAGTTCAGTACACAAGCAGTTTTGTCACTCACTCTCCAAATACCCTCGTTTCCAAATAGCTTTACTGATACCTTCCAGCTACGCCTTTGAAGAAATATTGTAATGTTACAGAAGCCTCAGTTTGCAAAGCAATTATGCTCCACTGGCATTGTAAAGCTTATGTATGTAACACAGAATCAGAGTGTTACGGTGTCTTTGCTGCATTCTGATGTGCAAAGTTATAATGTAATTTGTTATTCATTATTAGTATTCTACAAAATATTAAAGTAATTATTATGTGTATTTTGATAATGCCTGACTGCTCCAGTCAAGGCAGAACCCACTGGTACTAGGCATTACACAGAAATTTTTTATACAGGACAGCCTTTTCCAGAGTTGCCTCACGTTGTAGATACGTAACACAGAGCAGAATGAAGGGAATTTAGATCACCTCTGCGGTACCTTCTTGCACTTTTCATTACTTGCCTCATTTTTATGTTGAATCTTGCATTTAGACTTTCAGGTTTGCCAAAAGCTAAGACCTCTTTCAATGCATTCTGTTAATTTTAACCTTTTTAATACTTCTTGTTTCATGTATATTTCTTTCTACACCACCACCACCCTCCTTTTGACTAATGACTATACAGATCAATCACATACCTTTTTTTTCTCTTACTCCACTAAGACCCAGAGCATTTGCATTCTACATGATTCTCTTCTTTGCCCCTCATTTCTGTGCAGGCACCAGGCAGACAATATGCAGATTATACTGTGTTAATGATTGGTTTCATTATTTTTCTGACAATGATGATCAGCAGTTTCTCAATAGATCTGCTTGTGAATGAATGGGAGGTTTGAGAAACTGTGGTGTCGTGGCTGAAAAGGCCAACATTCCCACCAACAGAAGCAGTGTGGTAAGGGCAGAAAAACAGGCAGTTACTGTGTGCACATTGCCACCACAAAGCCTACAGTTCAATTTTCTGTTTTTATAATGACACTTCAATTAAGTTGTTATCTACCTCCAGCCCATAATGGATGGACAGAAATGGATTTGCTTTGAGAGGTGCCATTTAGGGCAGCACCAGTCACTAGTCACATGTCCCTGAGTTGCAAGATAAGAATTCAGCAACAGTAGGAGACCTTCACTACGTTTAATTATTTTCACTTATGTCTTTATATAGTAGGAGGCTCTTTGTGACTTCTTTACAAAAGACAAAAAGGATTTTGCAATCACAAGGCTGCTTGGTTATATTTTTCCACACACTTGAAATAATGTCTCAAAAAGAAAGTCTCTCAGTTGTGCTGCAGCAAACAGTGAGAACTTTTTAGTAATTATATGGCATGACTTAGTAATAGCAGAGCCATCAAGTCAGTCAGCTTAAACTCTAGCTTAAATTTAAGACGTAAGTTGTTACAGCACAAAAATACAGAAGCTATGGGTGAGAATTCCTTTTTCAGTAATACCTTTCTGAAATTTCTCAAACAGCATAGACGAGCCTTTCCCCGCTCACAGCTGGGAAGCAGTGGAGACAAGGCAATTACATAATGTAGCAAGGAAAATACTTACATGTAGAGTCACTGCTCTCTCAGAAGAGTAGCAGTCCTAGTGAATGAGATATGTACGAATCTGTGTTATTATGATCACTTTTCCTAGGCCTGTTGATGTAGAACAGCTAGATTTATTAGCTCACATGTAACTCTGAGATGAGATACCAGGGCCTGACTCAGCAGTATGAGCTAGTACAGCTGGCCCCACTGACATTTCTCCTTTCTTACCCATGATCCTCCCTAGTGCTGATGGATGGTGGCTGACCAGGGGAACCAAGACAACAGTTTATGTCAGTCATGAATTAACGGCTACTTTTAAAGAAGCAGTGCCTGTAGTTACAGCTGGAGTGACAAGCAGATTTGGTCTACCAAGTTTTCCCACAAGGGTCTCCAGGCTTCGACGCAGACATTTGGTACCAGTTTCCAAGGAGAATATTAAAGAAAATGAGTCATCAGGAAAAGGCTTAGGACCACACTGGCTTACAAAAGAAGACGATGTTTAGTGTTTTACTGAAAGGAGACTCAAACAATTCACAGCAGATTCATTCCTAATTTTATGCTGTGGGTGACAACAGAACATTTCTTTTAATCCAAAAGAAAGATTTATTGTTTCAGTGCTAGCCACACTGATCAGATGATCACAGCAGATTGACCTATAAGGCTATTGAGACTATTCTGTGATGCCCAGTACGGCATTCAATAAAGCCTGTCTACTAAAGAACAAGATTTCAAACAAATAATTTATTGAACATGTTGTAAGAAAGTGTCTGATTTGTAAATGAATTTAAATACAACCACAACTAATGCAGAGACAGAAAGTTTTGTTGTAGAACTGCTGCTGCTCCTCTCTATGATACAATCATCATTGCATATACCATATAAATCCACAAATCTTATCAACAGATGAATTCCTACTAATTTCTATGGCTCTTCCAATGAATGAAGAGGGCTTCTCCCATTTCTCAGCCTAAAACAAACATGTATTAGCAAATGTCACAGGAGTCCTAAAGTAGTAATGATTCCTTCCTTGTTTAGGAATGTTTATTCTCAAGTCACTTAACTGATGTCTGAATTTCTGTGATTATGATGGTGAAATACATCAACCAAGCTTTCTCCCTTCTTCACTGCAATTGTTCGGAAGTTCAGAAGTTATGATGTAAGAAATCTCTGAAGACCAAAATAGTCTTAAAATTGATGGACATGTACTCGAAATTTTAGTAGATGCATGACGTGTTGGTTGGCAGATGCTAAGTCAGAATGCTTGAAAGTAAAGATGCTTTAAATTACACACACAAGCAGTATCACAGGAGATAGCATCAGCTCAGCAATGACTCATACCATCAGCATGACATAGAGAGAATTTGAAGGAAATAAAAATGTCCAGTAGTCACCAGCACAGTGACACCTTAGCCACCCCAGCTGCCCTTTTGCTAAGAAATACCTCCGATACCATATCATGATTTGAAATGTTAAGCATTGACTCATCTTTGGTGACTGATGTAAAGGTAGTCTGGTAAAAATTGTTCATCTACCCACAGAATTAAAAATACGACTTCTAAAAAAACACTAGCCTGGCAATTGCTAGAAGTACTTTCAAAACACAGACTTGTTTGAGCAAATTACAGTTCAGATTCATTTTCTCCAAAGTTTTGAATGCCAAGACTTTGTTTAATGCAAGAGGTTACTAAGTTATGCATAAGAAGCCTGAATACCGTGTTCTTTTAAATTCCACTCTGTTTCAGTGTCACTTCAATGTTTTTCGATAAAATACGTCATCAAAAAAATGCAAGGTAGTCACTTATTTGTGGCAGTAAGATTGAAGTCAAGAAATGCAAGGCCCAGTACTACACTCACAGTTTTTGTTTTGGTTTTATACAGATATGAACTTCCTCCAAGCATATCCAATTGTCCTTTTATTGCCAAGTTTTCATCTTGATTTGGCAGCAAGCAAACATCAAATAAGTAATAAATGTATCAAATATATATTATGTCATCTTCTATGAACAGCTTCTGCGTTCAGAGCAGCTGAGCAGAGATTACAGATTAAAGTGCAATACAAATCCAGTATTCATTCTGGCTGGTTTTGTCTTTCAGCCCAGATTTCCCTGAAACTTGAATGTAATTCTCTCTTTCATGATATTTTAAATTCAATGTCTTCAGCTATTGTACTTTAGAGGAATCAAATGACTGGTACTCTAAGTAAATCACTTGAAGATTAGCCAAGATCATCATCAACTTTTTGCCTTTTTATTTTTCAAGAATTTTTCAAATGAGAACAACAGGGTAGGGTTTCAACATTGTGTTTGCACAACTGTAAGATTTATTAGTGACATCAGTGGAGTTACTCTGGATACAAACTGAATGTGAACCATGACATGAATCCACAAGAAGGGCTCCTCTATTGGCAGTGATGGAATGATTCTGAGGGACTTCATCTTCGTAACAGCAGAGGAAAGAGGATTAAGGATGGGGAAAACTGGTCCTGAATTTCCCTATCCATCCAGGCTGTTTAGTGCTTCTTCTCACCCTGGCACCAGTCCTCAGTCCTTCACCTCCCCCTGTTGCAGCCAAATGTATCCACTCCATGTTGGCTGTGGGCACCTGAATAGTGTGGGAGAGGTGCTAGGCTGGTCACCATTGCCAAGTTTAATGGGATGGGTGCTGCTGGGAGGACATCAGCAAACTCTTGGACCTCTGACAGTGCTCCTGAGCTAAGCTCTGGAAGTATATACTTTTATGAGACACATGGCATGTTATTAGTAACTTTCTAAACAGAAACAAACTAACTTTCATAGAATCATTTGAAATGTTGTTTTTATCATTATCCTTCCACTATTTTGTCTGAGAAAGTCACTCGCCTATTTTAAGCTTAATGAATTCTACCACATGAAGAAGGTTTTTCAAGCTTAAAAAATCTGAAAGAAAACTAAACCTGAAAAAAAGCAGAAGTAGCAAGGGTGTATGAAGGGTTTACTCCTGAGGTTATAAGGAATGAGCAGGAGAGGATGCCAAAATAAAGAGCTCTACCAGTGAAACCCACAGACACCTTCCAGTAAGAAGGTTACTTCTAAAGTCTAGATCTCTACAGTGGATCTCTGTCAAATATTTTGCTCTAGTTCTATGCATCCTTTCCCATTTGTGATGTTTACGTTTTGCTCAGGTTAACATACATGTTTCTGTCTCATCTCATGGGCACTTCACAAAAATATGTGTGCTTTTCTAGGGATGAAATTTCCACAAGCGTTGGAAACAAAATGCTCATTGACTGTAGAAAAAGGGAGATAAGTCATTTACATCAAAAATAACCATTTAAAGGTAAAATAGATTATACTTTGATTAATGGCACCTTGAATAGTTATTTATATATGTTCAAGGAGGTGTTAAAACTTTGTTACCGTGAGGTACAGAATATAAAGTCCTGTTTGCACTCGTGCTATTGACCACGAAAAGCAGAAAGAAATGGAAAATCAGTGAAGAACCACAACTCCTCTAATTTTATTTTCCTCCTTCCTCCTAAGCTTTGCAGACTAAGCTGTCCAAGACTTAGCCTGTACTGAGTCTGGACTAAGTCTTATTTCATTTTTTTTTTAAATGAAAACAAAATACTTCAACTGGTCATAACATATGCCAGTTCCCTTCCTGTCATAGCTTATAGGCCATTGCGTATCAGGGCTTCTACTGGCCTTTAACCAGGTTTCTTATGCAACTTAAATTTCTCTGTGGTGTAAACTGATTATATGTGAAGAGGAGAGCACTCCAAGAGTGTTAGTGCTCAAGACAGCAGAGGAAAAGTGAGTAGTCCGCCCGCAACAGTGGGAGGGGAAATGAAACTTGACAGGATTAGCACACCTGTGTAATAACTCAGATCACTAAGTTTCTCCCAAATATGTTGGCCATTTTTATGGCTAATCCATAGAAGCCATCTCTTCCAGCAATACTTGACAACTCTTCCCCCCCACCACAGTAGCACAAAGTCAATGTTCATTAATTGCATAGCCTGTGACACTTAGACGAACACTTAAAAGCCTTAAAATCTATTGAAATGACAAAGCCTTACACCTTCCAGTGCTGAAAACAGGGATGGCAAGTGCTCAGTGACTCAAAACCAGCTCTTGAGCACTCAAGCTGCTAGGGAACTGGTGTGTACAACTGTTATATGAGCAGGTGAATAGGCAAAGGCTGGATAATTAAAAACTTGCTTTGTCAGGTTATCTGAAGTTTCCATACCTTTTACAACAGCATGCTCACATATACTCCTTCTAGGTTAATTGAAGTTCCAGGGCACACTGAACTTTAAATTGTCTTCAGAGTGTTTCAGATCAGAACAGGTTGCCATCAGGTGACGTGTGAGACTAACCATATCAGAAGCAGAAATGACACTTAAAACGACCTTCTCCTTTGAGAGGTTGTACAAGAGATTGTCAATCACTGCTGCATTCAAACACTGCCCAAGGACAGTGCCCAAGGTACTGGCATATGTCCAGAGAAGTGCAACGAAGAGGGTGAAGGGTCTGCAGAACAAATGCTCTGAGGAGCAGCTGAGGGAACTGGGGTTGCTTAGCCTGGAGAAACTCTATAGCTACCTGAAAGGAGGTTGTAGTGATGATGGTGTCGGTCTCTTCTCCCAAGTAGCAAGCAATAGGACAAAGGGAAGTGGCCTCAAGCTGCACCAGGGAGGTTTGGGCTGGATATTAGGTGACATTTCTTTACAGAAAAGACTGTGAAGCATTGGAACAGTCTGCCCAGGGAGGCAGTGGAGTCCTCACCCCTGGAGGTATTTAAGACACGTAGATGTGGTGCTTAGGGACATGGCTTAGTGGTGATCTGGCTGTGCTGGGTTAACAGTTAGACATGATAATCACAAAGGTCTCTTCCCACCAAAAGATTCTGTGAGATATTCAAAGTCATCTGAAAAGTGCCAACCTTCTTTCTGAACATTTTTCCTGATTGGTTAAAACTATTTAAAAAATCATGTATTTAATGTAAGTGGCACTCCACGGTTTCTCACATGCATTACCAAAGAAAAATCTCGATTTTTAAAAATTCATTCTTCAAAAGAAAAACATGTCGTATGTAACAAAACAAAACAAAAGTATTTCTCACTTTCTTTCATGTATTTCTTTTTCAAGCCTCTTCTCTTCTCCACAGTGGCCATGCCTTAGATTTCTTTGTAATTTGTTAGTGGGAATATACACTTACCATATACATTTTAGAAGTTTTCCTCAATTCCCCAGTCATTTTTTATTAATTACAGTCTCCTAGAAATCCACAATTATTAGGCACTGATTACTGAAGCAACTGCTACTGCTAGCTGTAGTTAGCAAGACCTGCCATAATCACAAAAATTGTTTACCTGATCCTGTATACTTTCTCATTTATTTTCTAATTCCTGTTGGCTTTTTTCTTCTCCGCAGCAAAAGCTTAACAAATTTCGTAAAAGTGAGATTTGCCTGCCATTTGCAAATACCAGTGTTGTGTAATTAGGTATAACTACAGCTTACTTACTATTCATGTTGCTTTGAAAGACTATGTCAGCTGAAAAGAGTGAGAGAAATACTGTTATAATATTGTGAGTTATATGAATGAGATGATAGATACAAATGCTCTGTTTATATCATGGGTTTTATGCCTCTATCAGAGCAAATAAAAACCTAAACCGGATTCTAAATATAAACTTTTGCTCCAGACCAACTCTCAGTACACGAAGAAAATTAAAAAAGGAAACTCCGAAACAAAGAGCACAGCCTGAGCCTTTGCTGGAGAATGTGAAATCTGAACACAAAATAGTAATATCCCACAATATATCATTAAAATGCCATTTTTGATTTCTAGCAGAGAGGCAGTTAAAACTGTGCTTCTCAAAGTACCATGAGTAGTTGACCTAAGGACACCACTCACATAGGAAACTTAAACGTCTACTTCGCTCATGTTTGGTGACTTTTAAACCTCTCACACAGCAAAAACGATAAGAAGCTAACTAATTTGAAAACAGTTTGAATAAAAGTTTACCTTCTATAGCATTGTAGAGCAAGCAATGCAGTACATGCCAAAATTTCCAGTTTTGAGTACTTCTTAGTATACACTAAGTTTACAAGGAAAAGCAGGCCTATCTGTAGGGGCATTGAACTGCTGAAGCTTCATTAGCTTGCATCTAGAAATTTCAGGTGAAGTTTTATACCATAGATGGAAAACACACAAATGACAGGGGATCATCTTGTTTATAGCTTATGTCCATAATCTGTTTTTCAGACAGAAAATTTTTGGCAAAGATATTTCAGTACATATATTTAAAACCTTGAAATAATAATAATAATTTTAAAAGTGTCCTCGTCTTACTGACAGGATGGAAGAAAAAGAACTCTACAGATTTAAACATGCTACAGAAAGATCAAGACCCACATCTGAGATGTGACAATGTACTGAGCCCTGTTCAGTGTGTACTGAAGTCAGTAACTTCAGCCAAAAGCAGGATTTTCCAAATTAAGAATTTGGAAATCCAACTTAAGTGTCATTTCCCCCCTAAATATCAGGGAGAAAAACTCAAACTTCTGAGAGGAAGAATCAAAGAAATGGGTAGGCAACATACAGTGTAATATAAAATATCCCACTTGCCCTAGTTTTGACTGGGAACTTTCTTGTACAAATGGTAGTAGAAGCAGATTCTGAGACTCAGAGTTCTTTGTTTTTCCTCTACACCTTTCAGAGGAGAAGGAACACCTTACAGCTTCCAGTAATTTATTCCAACAGAGACATTTTGGGGCACAATATACTTACTATACTCAATGAGCAAATGCCAGAGCTCATTCACTGAATTCTTAGGCTTTTGTAACAGAAAGAAGTCATGAATATCAGACTATCCCTGCAACCACTTGATGGCTAGTAGCTTTATTTTTTATCAGTCATGCTCCTTTTGTGAAAGTGTCACAGATGTGTTTTCCTATCCATTACAGTGTAAATGAAATTCAGCAGTTTGTCATTGTTTATGTAGCATAGATAGTCATAGGCATTTAAAAAAAAATCCAGAAAAGATAAATATGTGAAATCAATAACATATTCTCAGATGTGACTGTTATCTGAGTAATGATAGATTTTTCTGCACTGTTTGAAGAGCCACCAGCTTAATGGCAATATACGTCTTCTGGCACCAGACTGGAGCCTTATCCTATCTGCAGTGTGAGTCTTTATTGCACATTCTGCCCTGGGTCTGCATACGAATGTCTCATTGACACCCGTGAGCTCCATGGACGGAGCTGGAAAAGAATGCACAACAGAAACTTTCACAGTGCAGAAAGACTGTGCAGGTTAAGTGTGTTAACAGTGACTTCCAACAACCACCTCAGCAGAGCACCGCCTTAGCAGTTGGATTCGTCTATAATGCTGCTATGCTTGGTCATCAGTTTCTATCATTTTGACTGTTTGCTTAAGAAAACCTGCTAAATGAGCCAGGAATTTTATCTTAGTCTGTGCTTTACACGGTGTACATGCAGGCATTTCAGCAATAATATAAATAAATAACGGAAAGCTCACTTTGCAGTTTGTCCATACCATTTCTAAAGCACCAGGATCTACAATGTAGAAAGTACAGACAGAGGCAAAGTTCCTTAGTCATGCAGTTGATAAAGATTACTTTCAGTTTGAGATAGAGTATGCTAGCATGAAAACAGAATCTTGATTTAAACAAGACTCATTCTATTTTATTTGATGCTACAGAAACGTTGTAAAACCATGGCCACATAAAAAAACACACTCCTTTAACCAGGAATTCAAATGATAAAATTAAAATACGAGCCCTCATACCCAAAACAACCATCTTTCTTAAGTACTGAGTGAATCTGGAACTTCAGAAAGATACAAAGTAAAGTCTTGGTGATCAAAGTCAAAAGGGAGAAGATACAGTACACAGCAGTAATGCAGTAAAGATGGCCTGACTTGCCTTTCCGGTCTACCTAGAGAAATCACATCAGGCTTATTTTCCACAGACACTTCAGTCCTTGTACCGAATGCTGGAAAAGCTGTCAATGGTCCCGATAAGTCAGTAGTTTTCCTTGTGATGAGTGCTAGTGCTGCAGGCAGTGGAGATCTACTGGTGATACTATGTAGACATCCACAAACCAGAACGTGTGACAGGAAAACCTACTCAGTGTTAATAATAAAATTGTTGCAGCTGTTTACACTACCTTGAGGAGGAAGCGTGGTGGAAACGTAGGTGTAGTTTCAACCACGTGTCACTTCCTGGAGAGCTTTTGGAGAGTGGCTAGAAATCCTGTAAAATAAAAGATGTGGCTCTTAGGATCAGTTAACAAATTGTGCTGCTCCTCAATCCTCAGACAGAGTGTTAAAGGAACTCAACGCTGGGCAAATTGAGCCAGAAAGTTCTCTGAGTTTTGAAATAATTTTAAACCAAGGGACATGAAAGACACAATAATCAGAATCAGGTCTGGATATCAAGTAAAAAAACTTTGAGTTCCAGAGTGAGATGACACTAGACCTGAACATACTTTAACAATGGGAACTATTAAAAAAACCCCCACAACCTGATGTCAGGTTAAGGTAGATGAATTCTGTTGAATATTTTTTTTCTGTTTCCAGCATGCCTCTAGCTTCCATCTTTTGTCTTCTTTAAAATGTATATTCCCAAATGCTGCTTCCAACCTTTGCTGAATACAACCTTTTTATTTCTAAAAACTGTTATGCCCTTAATATGACATTTCTTAACAAAAGGACACCAGGAGGCACTTCGTTCTTTCAGAACTGTCCATTGCACTTTTTAATCCTAGATAGTTTTTGTGCATATTTGCTGTCTAGTTCCTTGTAACTACTTATCCTCAGAGTGACAGAACCACTATACAAACCTCTATAAAGTTTTCATTTAGAAACACTTCTGCAGATATTGCATCTATATATGAGGTATTTTCTGCTCTTTATCCATCCTCTTATTAAGAACATCAGCTTTCTGTTAGTGATCTGCTACTTATCCCTGAGGTAAAAATCAACATAACGGCATCTCTGTGATGTTAAAATCACTGCTGCCAACAATGATTCAGGCAATATAAAACATAGAGTGCAAACAGGAAAAGATAATCCCTAAAGTCAGAAAGACCTTTTTTCCCCAATAATATTTCTAGCCGTAACAAATCAAACAGATTTGTCCTATTGATGGCACAAATAAGACAGGGGAACAAATGGTGTGCTAAACCAAATAATTATTTTTTGGAAGCTGCCAGGTCTCTAGATAAAATAAGTTAACCTCATAAAAGAGTACCTTTCAGCCTCTATAAGGTTAGCTCATGAACGATTTTTATTTAGCAGATTGTCTGTATTTGATTATATTGCTTCCTTTCTCTTTTTTCCAGGTGCACGTAAATATACACACACACACATACATATGCAGCAATAAAACACATAGATCTACACACCCTGCTGTCTCTCAAGACAAATAAGCCATAGTAATTCTTTACTTCCATAATACATTTTATGTCTCACGGAAGTAAGTGATCTTTATAGAGCCACTAATTGCCTATGTGACAGCAAGGGTAGGACAACCAATTCTATTGCATCCTCAGTCTGAAGATGTTAATGCCTTTTCAAATATCCATCTGTGCACATCAAAGGGTGCATCTTTCTGCTTAGATAACACTGAAAATTTCCAAAGAAATTTTAAGTCGGGTTGGCATACCTCAGATTTACAGTATGTTTGAAAAAAACAGATCAAAGTGTTGATATTTTTGATTTCTAATGCATTACTGATAATTTTGAAAGCATTTTGCCCTTACTATTGTAAGAGATGAAACCAATACAACTATTCTCAGTTTTCAACATTCCGAAGGGAAATGTGCTTCAGCTCACAATAATGGTTTGAGTCATAAAATAAGTAATAATTTCTGACTTTGAATCCAGATCTTGGTTGAGTTTTCCTGTGTGCATATCCACTTCTTTTCTGGATGTAGAAGTATTTAATTTCAAACCCTGGCAGTGCAGGGTGAACAGTTGGATTTGATGATCTTAAAGGTCTCTTCCAACCAGATGTTTCTATAATACATGTAAAATGTAGAGCCATTTCCAATACATCAAAACATAAATTTAGGACTATGACTATAGATATTTGATTATTTAACAGCTTGCACTAGAAACAAAATGAATCTCTGAAATATATTTTTATGCATGCGATTACAAGTGTTGCAGACAGCATTCCTCTTTAATTTTCTAGCTTTCATATGCCTCTCCTCTCTTGTCCTACTACAAAAACAAATTAAAAGTAAGAATATGTGTAAAGCAAGTAGAACAAATACTCTTAAGATTTAGTATAAAATCATGTGTTTTAAAAGCTTGAAGAATGAAAAACTCATACCAAAATAGTAAGGAATATAGACGAAAAAGTACTGGTTGAATAACATACTGAGAGACAGTTCAGACATTCTGAACTGACTCATTCTTAGGTTATAATATCCACAGAAGACTACTGATATCACTTATTCCAATGTAGGTATACATTTATGTAGTCAATAAGCTCAAACCTATATCCACTAATGATGAATGTGGCCCCAGTGCGTATTTATTTCCATACTCTGCTTCTAACAGCAATTGTAACAGAAGTACATGGTGTATCTAGGATCTGGTAAGGTTAATGGACACCACCTGTGACTCAAGTGACCTGCCACACCTAGCAAGTCATTCATCTCAGGGAAATATTTCTCACTTCAATTATTATTACTCAAATAACTGCACTGCAGATATAAAATCAATCTATACTCAACAGGGTTGCCCTTTTATTTGGAGCAGTGCTATCCATCAACAACAGTGCTGCACCTAGTCCATTAAAAAAAAAAATTCTGGACTCTTAAAGTGTTCACAGAAACCAAAGGATTTTACTCATTTTCCTCGGGGTCCTGTGAGCCACTGCCATTGCTGCCTCCCTCTCAAGCACCCAGTCCTCCTTCAACTTTGGACTTTGCTCACTGTTTGTGAACAGGATTCCCACCATTCCACTAAGGCTTTGTTATGAAGCAGAGCAAGAGAAAATATTCTGAAATAGATTCATCTGACATCACTGTAGGAAGTATTTTTTTTTAATTAGCTTTAGCTCACTTCCTGATCCAGGACTCAAGTATTATCTACTCATTCTGTCTCTACGAATTCTGCCCTCCTTAAAATACCTTCCTACTCTTTATTCCGATAGTGCTGTGTTGAAATCTATTGTTCATCTTTGCCACGATTGATATTTTTCCCTCGATACCAAATGACAAATACTTTTTGCAATTTTCACTTATCCCTAACCAAAGGAGGTTTAAAGCATTGAGCAATCAGAATAGTGATGCTTTATGGTTAGCTTGCAAGAAATTACAGTTGGCTACAAAAGATCCATGGCAGTAAATGTTCAGCTACTTGTAAGAAATAGGCGAAAAATGCAGGACTTGCTCCATAGTATCCGTTTCTCTGACATTATTGGTACTGGTTAACAAGAATGGTTTTAGAAATCTTACTTATTTGGAGTGGGAGTGGGGGTATAAATAATTAGAGATATCAATTAAGAACCATAGTGTTTCAGTGGTTAAATTATGAGATACTCTCCCATCTTCTGGCAACCTACAACTTATTAACTTGCTAAGCCATGAGCTGCATTTGGAACATCATTATTAGAAGCCATAGGATGACATTGCTTGAAGTTGTTTCTTTAAAATTATTTTGCCATTAGACCTTTGGAGCTGTGACAGATGCAAAACTCACCACCACAACCTGTGGGGAATGAATACCATAAAAAGCCATCTTCCACAATGGCTTTCTTTTGGAATTTCTTTCATTCAACATCATATTCTAAAACCAATGTATCTAGGCTATTTATCTAGGCTGTCTCTGTAGTCACCAGGCAAAACCAGGTGTCTCCAAGTAGTAATTTACACCATATGTTTTCACCATGTTTTCTCAGACGGGAAAATATATGCATTGGAAGTAGCTGGTTTCTCTCTTTTGATTTTGGGGGTTTACTAACTAACAAGACTACCAGCTTTAGACAACTGACGAGAAGTAACTACTTCCATGTGAGCAGACTCCACAGATCACCTTATACTGACTGCTTGTACTGGCTGCCTTCCTCAGCTGTGCAGTAGAGAGCAATCAGAAATGGGGCAGAATTTGGACCTGTTTGTATAGTTAAATAATAGATTATATGGGAGATTATCTGTTATGCTATGCAATGGAACAGAACAGAATTATTAGAGATAATGCATTCTCTCTGGGCATACCCAGAGACACAGGAGCATCAGAACAGCAGTACAGTATGCCTTAACTCTTGATTTTTCCAGTCTTAGGTGTATGACTTCTAGGCCCTGTGCCTTATGTCACAAAAATAAGTCTTGTGACATAAGTAACATGACGAGCAAATACTGCAAGACTATTTTAAAAAACACATCAGAAACAGAAAATAATTTACATATGTTTGTACATCACTGGTAGCAAATGTATGATACAAATCAGTGTCACATTGAAGACATCCGGGAGCACAAAAAGCATCTATCAGCATTGGAGATAATTTGTCTGGTTATACTCATCATGCAGCTTAATTAAAAAAGACTGGTTTTACCTGGAAGCAGTATTCAGTGTGAAGGCATACTAAAAAGCAACTGGACCCAGTTTTGCACTAGGCACCCATCTGTCTTGAGAGTGATGCACTTCACCTCTGGTGACTTTTCAGTACTGATTGTATCTTCTACTAGGTTAAACTCTTTGCAGATGATAGCAGAAGGAATTCTGTTTTTGGAGTGCAAGTGAATTATGAAGTGGTATAGACTTCTACAAAATAAATACTATTTACTTCATCTGTTATTGATCACGGAGTGCCTAGAAGGAAGGAAAGGAGTATTTCCAAGAAGGAAATCCATTAGAGTATGCTAGAATGCACTGGCATCAAGCATGAACACTGGACAGACAGTTCACATTATGTGCTTCTGTATACAGGAGATAAGGGATGCCGAGTAAGTTCTCGTCTGCTTCTCGTGTGATAGTCCCTACCATTGCTCCATAGAAGTATGCCCATACATGAATAATTGCCTATTTTTCTTGGCCCTGAGTGGGTTTCGCAGCACAGAAGATGGACAGAATCAGTAAAGAATCCGACCTCACTGAGTGACATTCTCCCAAAAGCTAATCTTAATTCTACCACATTGATATCATAGCATTGATATCTACCACATGTGATATCATAGCAAAAATAAACTGAAAGTCATTGCAAAGCTGCAACCAGATAGAAGTTTCAAAAATGCGTGATATTAATACAAATCAGTTCTGGAATTAGACTCAGCAATCTGAGTACCAACTGTGTGCTAAGAAGGTTGAAAATTACAAAGTGGATGATAGCTTTTCGTTTACACAGTTTCACACATAACCTGACTGTACCACCAGATCAGATTCAAGTAAATGTATAAACGCTACACGTGGAGGTATATTAAAATTAATACCCCCATCAGTTTTCAGGGGAGGAGAAAAGGATGAACATAGAAGTGCACAACCACAACAAAAAATTGATTCTTCTGAAAGCTGCTTCAATACAAGTTACGAAATGCATGAATAATACAGTATATTTTATATGTAATACTGTCCTTTTTCAGTAAATTGGGAAAAGTGATGGATTAGAATACTTCTTCAAAGTATTCTTCTTTGCAAGCCTCATTTCCAAACCATTAGAAATATTACGCAGTTGAACTGTACATCCAGTATTGAAATGGAAAATTTACTATCAGCAATCTCAACGGTTAATTATGTACAGAAACACATGCTTGACAACCTCAACCACAGTACCTACATTTTGGAGTATAGTATGGACATTTAGTTCCTTTAAATCAATCATTGCCTCCCCCACTCCTCCAAGTGGGGGAGCACTTCTTCAAGTCAGCCCTGGTTTTGCTGTAATTCATGCAGGAACCAGAACACTTTGTAAAATAATTTCTACATTTCCATTTTCATGCCATAGCTGTACTCCTATTCCCATGTCTTTCACACTTCAGGTGACAGAAAAGATAGAAAGATTCCTATGTCTGAGTAAACTGTATTTACTAGCAGTGTGCAATATGTACGGTCTCTCTAGGTATGTGCTGGTAGCGTTTGCCGTATTTTAGAAGCATTTTTAATAAACACACAAGAGCTCAAAGATATTTTAAAGAAAATATGCTAAATATTTGTGCTTTTCAGTAAGCTAAGCTAATCTTCCACACCAGAAAGGCCAGTAACACTCTCTCTCTTTTACTGGATTTCTCTTCACTTCCAAATCCAATTCAAAACTGTGCTTGTGGCTATTGGGGCACTATGAGCTCTGGTGTAGGTCTGTTGTTTACTGACTGAGCTTCACCAATCTCTCCATTCTCATTTTCTCTGTCATGTCAGGCTCTTTGCTCTTTACCTTTGTCTTTCTGTTGATCTTTTGGCCGTTCAGATCCCTTGGGAATTAAACAGCAAAAAAGTTTGTAAAAAAAAAGCGCTTTTCACTTGTCAACAGAGCACAACTGACATGAGAAAAACTAGGAGGAAATAATAAACAGCATCTTATGACCACAGATTTTAAAGTACTGTTTTTCATGAACAAAATGTTCTGACAATGCAATTGGATTATGCTTAAACTAGTTATTGCTAGGAGTTTCTACCTCACTTTGAACTACTGACTTGACCCTATAGCAAACATATTAAGGTCAGAACGGTGCAACTGACTTGATAATTAATAAATCATTATTAATAAGGACAAACATTTCTTAGGATATGGAAAACAGGGATCCAAGTTATCTGAATAATGACCCAAGAAAGCAAATTTTGCTGTCATTGAAACTGGAAGCAAATCAATACCGAAGGCTAGCCAGATTGAGTTTGCAGCTGGAATAGTTGAACTCTGTTGAAGTAAAAATGTTTAGGTATCAAGAAAGGAAAAGCCAAAAAAGCTTTTCAAAAGACCATATCCAATACCCAAAGAAAGGTTTCACACTGGGCATTAGACTAGAGCTTTGGGTTGCAAACTAGATGTAGGAATACTCTGTAGGAAAATCAAACCAGAAATTAAAAAATATATATTCTGGTTATTTTAATTGTTCTTTTAGCTTCTGCTTTTGATTGTGCACAAATATTGTAGAAATTTTCGGCTCTTTGAAATAAGTAGGCAGGATTTTTGCCAGGATATTTCACCAAGTTTTTAATGTACAGTAGTAATTCCATATTTTTAAAAAGACTTTGATGACACAAGCTGGTTTTCACATTCTGAAGGGTGACACACATAAAAATAATTATTACTGTCATATCCCACAAAGCTTATAACTTCTAACTCTTGTAACTATTCCTTGTCATTTGAAACATCTATTAGATATTTGAACTAAGTCGGTTTCCATTGATCATGTTTCTAATTACGGCTTCTTTTCAAGCCGGCTGACTTGGACAACTGCATCAATAATTTGACCTCAAGAGGAAGCAATTTGGAAATTGCTTGTGACTGGTTGCACGAGTAAAATAATTCAAAAAAAGCTTTTAATTAGTCTTTTGAAATCCCTGGAGATACTGCCATCCAGCAGTGCTCAAAACAGTACATAATTATGTGTTAGTTGAAGAACACCCCATGCAGAAACTTCATGAAAGATAATTTGGGGTGCCCCATCTATGTATCTGGTGAAATTAGGACATTATGTTCATGTAATTTCATGCAGTTTTCATAGTGCCTATTTCTAGGGTAGTGTGAGAGCCAGATAAGATTTAGAAGAGACCTGATACTTGCAATGTATGGAACAAGGCCGGGGGTTTAAACATACAGAAGTTTTATTTATTTAAGACAGGAGTTTCAGATAGTCTGTAGAATTCGGGATTTGTCTCTTAGTTACAGCTGAGTAGCAATCGTTGTTGCTTGACCTTGCCATGGCTAAGATTTGCTAAAGTAAATCAATAATTGCTAGCAAAAGGACAGAAACTATGTAATGGAGGTAGAGAGATTCTCAATTGCCTTTAACAACCTCCTGTTGAAAAATAAACAGTATTGTAGAAAAACTTTAGTATCTAATTCTTGAAGTGATACTGGGAATGACCAAACAACTGTGGATTAGCTTTCAGATTTCAGATCTGGTATGACATGTGATTAAAAGTAAAAGGTATAAATACTTCTGATTAATGCTAAAAGGAGAAGAATGACTAATATACTGCAATCATTGCCTAGCTAACTTGCAAAGATTCCCTTGTTCATCAGTTTTTATCTTAAAATTTCTGAACACTTCTGAGTATAACCTTATGTAACTGTTTTGAGAAGCCTGGTAGACAGGGCCAAGCCTAAATATTTGAAAAGCCAGACCCTACTGCTATATTTCGGCATCAACAAACAGTCACACAGAATGACAAGTTGCTTTTGAAACTCGGCCAAATCTTCAAGCAGCATGCATAATCAGGTAAGCTGCTTTGTGTCCAGACACCAAACGCCTATTAACATGTAGATGCCTAAATCTTTCCTGAATACAAATGCAGATCCAAATAATTTTAGTCTATAAATTATTAGTGTGTACATTATTTACAGTTGTAATTCAAAATTAGTTTGTGATTTAAACCAAATGCACAGGATATCTGTACCAATTAGTTATCCATACATTCTGCACTAATTAGTCATCCACACATCCAGAAGTTGTGGATACACCCTTACTGGAAGTGTTCAAAGTCAGGTTAGATGGGGCTTTAAGCAACCTCATCTAGTGGAAGAAATCCCTGGCAGGAGGTTGGACTACATGATCTTTAAAGGTCCTTTTCATCCCAAAGAAGTCTGTGATTCTGTGATTCTATGATGATTCATCTATCTTAGAGATAACGAGTGTATTACCAAAAGCTGTAGAATTGCAATCTAATTTAAAATGATATTTCATTAAAAAAACAGTGATGAATGCAGTGGAATAATGTAAATAATACCACTATTTTGAACATTTTTGTTAGCTTTCTTCCCTCCCTATAGATGCAGCCAGAATTCAAATACTCTATAAAAAGTATGTACTGTACTGCAACAAACCAAATGCCCTCATAGTGGCCTCTAAAGGTCAGGAAAAAAGCATAGATACTGTCAATCACTCAGTGAGATCTCTCACAGTACACTCATGCAGTTTTTCACAGTCTTTACCTTTAGGACTTATCCAAGTCAATAATTTTTGGACTCAGCTAGGATGTTGGTATACCTCACAGTCGCTCAACAGTAAGTTCCATAGCTGAATCATTGCTTATACAAAATGTACTTCTCTACTGTGTTTAAATCAACTACCTCGTAGCTTTAACTGGTGACCCACAGTTCATGCATAGGGAGGAATAGAAAACAGTTTTCCCCTTTTAACCACTCACATCCTTTCTGTGAGCTACCAAACTCTATTCCCCTCACAACCATATTTTCCAGACTACATACTTAGTCCATGAAAGTGTCTTCTTCTTAGAGAAGCCTGACTACCCCTCTCTGCTCCTGCATCTTTTCAAATCCTAACACGTTCTTTGAAGGTAAGGAGACTAAAGATGGGAATACAGATTTACATAGTAACACAGTTTTCTGATTTCTTCTCTACTCTTTTTCTAGTAATTTTTACTGTTAAATTAGTTTTTTGATCTCTGCTCAGCTGACTTCTGCATAGAACTTCCTGTGATAGTGTCAAAGTCTCTTTTTCCTGAGTGATGAAATCACACAGGTCAGTATTAACTTGTCTCCCCACAGTCTTCACAAAATTTCACACAGGCTAATACTAATGAATGATCCTTCAAAAATGACAATCTTCAGTTAGAAAGGTTTTTACAAGAATCTTAGCATAAGCACCAGGAGGTTTCAGTTAGCAGCCGCTCCAGCTGTGAAGCACACAATATACAAAATCACAGAATCACATGATGGTAGGGGTTGGAAAGGACCTCTGGGAATCTAAAGCAGGTTCACCTAGAGCAGGTTGCACAGGACCACGTCCAGGTGGGTTTTTAGTATCTCCGGAGGAGATACTAAACATCTCTGGGCGGCCTGTTCCAGTGCTCTGCCACCCTCAAAGGAAAGAAGTTTTTCCTCATGTTCACATGGAACTTCCTGTGTTCCAGTTTCTGTCCATTGCCTCTTGTCCTATCACTGGGCACACTGAAAAGAGTCTCGACCCATCGTCTTAAGACCTGCTGTTTAGATATTTATAAGCATTGATAAGATCCCCTCTCAGTCTTCTCCAGGCTAAACAGAACCAGGTCTCTCAGTCTTTCCTTGTAACAGAGATGCTAATCACCTTTGTGTGCTAATCAGCCTTCCATTGGACTCTCTCCAGTAGTTCCTTGTCTCTCTTAAACTGGAAAGACCAGAATGGACACAGTACTCCTAGATATGACATTACTAGGGCAGAGTAGAGGGGGAGGAGAACCTCCCTCGACCTACTGGTCACAATTCTCTTAATGCACCCCAGGATATCACTGGCCTTCTTGTCCAGAAGAGCACACTGCTGGCTTATGGTTAGTTTGTTGTCTACCAGGACTCACAGGTCCTTCTCTATGGAATGTTTTCCAGCAGGTCAGCTCCTAAACTGTACTGGTGCACAGAGTTATTCCTCTGCAGGTACAGGACTCTACACTTGCCCTTGTTGAACTTCATTCATTTCCTCTCTGCCCAACTCTCCTGCCTGTCCAGATCTCGCTGAATGGCAGCAGAGCCTTCTGGTGTGTCAGCCACTCCTCCCAGTTCTGTATCATTAACAAACTTGCTGAGAGTACACCCTCTCCTTCATCCAGGTCATAGATGAATATCTTGAAAAAGACTGGACCAATTACTGACCTCTGCAGAACACCACCACCTTCAGGCCTCCAACTAGATTCTGTGCTGCTGATCACAACCCTCTGAGCTTTGTCATTCTCAGTTCTCAATCCTGTCCACTCAACCCACACTGCCTACGCTTACTATGAGGATGTTATGGGAGACAGCATGAAAAGCATTGCTGAAGGCAAAGTAGACAACACCCACTTCCCTCCCTCATCTATCCATCCTGTCATGCAAACATAGAAGGCTGTCAGATTGGTCAGGCATGATTTCACCTTGGGGAATCCATGTTGACTACTCCAGATAACTTTCATTTCCTCCACTTGTTTACAGCTGACATCCAGAAGGAGATGTTCCATCACCTTTCCTGGGATGAAGGTGAGGCTGTCTAGGAATATAGCTTCTTGGGTCTTCCCTGCCCTTTTTGAACACTGGCTTTCCACCAGTCCTCAGGTACCTCTCCCTGACATTTCTCCTTGACATTTCAAAAATGATGGAGTGTGTCTTAGCAATAATACCAGACAGCTCCTTCAGCACTCAGTGCATCCCATCAGGACCCAAGGATTTGTGGGTGTCCACCTTGTCTACGTATTCTCTAACTCTCCTTGACCAAGGAAGAGTCCTCCTTCCTCCAGATTTTCTCTCTTGCCTTCATGGACTGCAATTCCTGAAGAATGGTCTTAATGATAAAGACTGAAGCAAAAGCAGCATTCAGTAACTCTGCCTTCTTTGTATCTTCTGTCACCAGGGCACCCACCCCATTCATCGGCGGGTCCACATTTTCCCTAGTCTTTCTTTTCCTAGTGATGTACTTAAAGAAGCCCTTCTTGTTGCCTTTTACATCCTTTGTCAGATTTAATTCCAAGCAGGCCTTAGCCTCGTTGCATCCTCCTGCACACTCTGACAACATTCCTGAATTCATCCCAAGTGAATAGTCCTTTATTTCCACTTTCTGTAAACTTCTTTCTTATATCTGAGATTATCCAGAAGATCCTTGCTCATCAGTGCAGGTCTCCTGTCTTCCCTACTTAATTTTTTACTCACAGGAATGCAACTATGTTGAGTTTAGAGGAAGTGGTGCTTGAATATTAACCAACTGTCTTGGGCCCCACTACCTTGTAAAGTCCTAACCCCTGGGGTTCCACCAAGTAGGTCTTTGAAGAGGCCAGTTAGCTCTCCTGAAGTCCAGGGTTGCAATACTGCTTATTGCCCTGATTCTTCCTCATGTGATCCTGAACTCCACCATCTCATGGTCACTGCAGCTATCTTTGAAGAGGCCAGTTAGCTCTCCTGAAGTCCAGGGTTGCAATACTGCTTATTGCCCTGATTCTTCCTCATGTGATCCTGAACTCCACCATCTCATGGTCACTGCGGCTAAGACTGCCCTCAATCTTCACGTCCCCAGCCAGACCTGCTTTGTTCAGTAGTACAAGGTCCAATAGCTTCCTGTGATTACAAGGCAATCTGCACACTGTAGATTATAGGGTTGGAGATCTAGACAACAGATCAAGGATAAAGGCTCCAGCTCTTCAAAAGTGAGCAAATTCAAAGAAATGCATCCACTGTTTAAACAACCATGTTAATCCTTTTTGCCTACACACATAGACACATGCACGTACTTACAAATCCAAGTAATACATGGCTGGAAGAACAACGATGCGTAAATTAAAATATTTATTAATCATTTATATATACTTTAAATATCTGAAAAATACTATCTTGTCATGTTGCTGGTAGTGGCATTGCACTTCATTGTAGTCCATAAGTTGTTTCACATGCATTGAAACTAAGAACATTGCATTTCCTGGAGCGTAAGTCGCATGGAAGATCAGTTCAGGTGGCTAAAGAACAATAGGTCTCACCTGAAACTCTTCCTACTGTCAAAGCTTTGGTAAAACTTATTCCCGCTTTGATTTCTTCAGTTGTACTCAGATGCAAGCTCCAAACTCTCCTTTTTTTTCCATTACAGTTCTTTCATGGTCTTCTCTACCCTGTTTTCATGAAACTTTCAGGAAATTAATTTTTTGAAACTTGTATTTTCCCAATGGATACAGTTGAAATTCACCAGCAGATTATAAAATAATTCAAACACTTGGACACCATGTCCCAAACAAACTTACTTTTATGAAGTGTTTACATTTCCTCATGAGCTAGGTGTGTTAGAGATTTGTTTGTCTCTTGTATTCTGAAGTATTTGAACCAGGACACAAGAACCTTTTTGTTAACAGTAGGTCACTACCTAAGTGCTTACAAAAGCTGCAACAGAAATTATTTTCCCAGCCTAGCAGAAGACATCAAATATTTTTAATGTCCAACCTAACTTAAGGGGGCAATCCTCAACCCAACTAACCGCATCAGGTAGTTCCATGTAACTAGAGTAGAGATCTACTTTTTGTCCTGTGACAAGCTGTGGGATAACATGCCATGGTTAAAGGGGTAAGATGCTAGCAAGGGCCCTCATCCAGATGTTCTGAGGCGTGCTGAGGACACTGCAGCACAGGTGAAATCTTTCAGAGATGAGCTGTGGGCTCCTGAGGTAATAGGAGCTGAAAGGGAAACACTGGTGAAACACCTCAAAGGAATTAAGGAGTGTTCCTCCAAGAAGGTGATGTGGCCGGCAGCCCAGGTGAAGTGTCTCTACACCAATGGAAGCAGCATGGACAACAAACAGAAGGAGTTGGAGGCCACCATGCTACTAGAAAGGTGTGACCTGATCACCATTATTGAAACGTGGTGGGACTAATCCCATGACTGGAACATGACTATTGATGGCTACAGGCTGTTCAGAAGGGACAGACAAGGAAGGAGTGGTGGAGGTGTTCCCCTCTTTGTCAAGAAATGGATAGAACATGAAGAGCTGTCCCTGAAAAATAGCCATGAGCAAGTTAAAAGGATATGGGTGAGAATTAGAAACCAAAGCAATAAAAGGAACCTTGTGGTTGGTGTCTACTATGGGCCACCTGACTAAGGAGAGCCTGCTGACAAAGCCTTCTTACTCCAGCTACAGGAGGCATTGTACTTGTAGGCTCTTGTCCTGCTGGGGCACTTCAACCACCCCAACATCTGCTGGAAAAGTAGCACAGTGACCTGTGGGCAACCCAGGAGACTCCTGGAGTGCATGGAGGACAGCTTCTTAGGCCAGGTATTAGACAGCTCCAGCAGAAAGGATGTGATATGGGATCCAGTGATCACCAATGCAAGTGAGGTCATCAGTAATTTCAAGACTGGAGGCAGCCTGGGCTGCTGTGATCATGTGCTGGTGGAATTCACAGTGCAGAGGGATATGGGTCAGGCGAAGAGGTAAAGTCAGGACCCTGAATTTTAGGAAGGAAGCCTTCCAGCACCTCAAGGAGTTAGTCAATAGGACCCCCCCGGGAAACAGTCCCGGGGACAAGGGAGCAGAACAGAGCTGGCGAATCTTATGGCACTTTCCATAGAGCACAAGAGCTCTTGATCGCCAGGAGTAAGAAATCAAGCAAGGAAGAGAAGAGACCGGCAAGGCTGAGTCGAGACCTGCTGGTCAAACTGAAGACCCCCCGGGCAAGAGTCCCGGGGACAAGGGAGCAGAACAGAGCTGGCGAATCTTATGGCACTTTCCATAGAGCACAAGAGCTCTTGATCGCCAGGAGTAAGAAATCAAGCAAGGAAGAGAAGAGACCGGCAAGGCTGAGTCGAGACCTGCTGGTCAAACTGAAGAGGAACATCACAGGCCGTGGAAGCAGAGACAGGAACTCTGGGGAGAGTACAGGGACACTGCCCGGTTGTGTAGGCATGAGGTCAGGAAGGCCAAGGTGTGGCTGGAGCTGAACTTGGCAAGGGAAACAAAGATTAATAAGAAGGGCTTCTACAGGTATGTCAGCCAGAAAAGGAAGGTTAAAGAAAACATACATGACTGACAAGCTGATAAAAACAAATGAGGAGAAGGCTGAGGAACTCAACAACTTTTCTGCCTCGCCCTTCACTGATAACCTCTCTTCTTATACCTCCTGAGTCAACGGACCACCAGACGGAGAACAGGGAGGCAAAGCCCCTCTCACTGGAAGAGAAGATCATGTTCACGACCAGCTAAGGAACATGAACATACGTAAGGCTATGGGACCTGTCAAGATGCATTCGAGACTCCTGAGGGAATTGGCTGAAGCAGTTGCCTGGCCACTCTCCATCATATTTGGAAAGCCCTGGCAGTCAGGTGAAGTCCCTGGTGACGGGAAAAGGGGAAATGTTGCACCCGTTTTTAAAAAGGGAAGAAAGGAGGACTCCGGAAACTACCAACCTGTCAGTCTCACCTCTGTGCCTGGGAAGAACATGGAACAGAACCTCCTAAAAGCTCTGCTAATGCACATGAAGGACAGGCAGGTGATTTGAGACAGTCAGCATCGCTTCACCAAAAGCAAGTCCTTCCTGAGCAACCTACCCTATTATGATGGAGTGACAGCAGACAGGGGAAGAGCTCTGGATGTCATCTACCTGGACTTCTGTTAAGCCTTTGACATAGTCACACACAATATACTTCTCTCTAAATTGAAGGTGATGTGATTTGATTTGATAAAACGGATTTGAAGGGTGGACTGTTCGCTGGATACTGAATTAGTTGGATGGTCACATCCAGAGGGT
>NW_010406575.1:36613-37548 GCF_000710305.1 Buceros rhinoceros silvestris | reverse complement strand
TGGGCCCGGGGCAGGGGTGTTGTCTCCTCTAATAAAGGTGTCGGTGGGTGGAAGTACCGTCTGCTGTGTGGTTGCTTTACAACCCGAGGCGGGGTAAGGCTGGAAACGTCAGTGGGAGGCTCTGGACGGGCGGTCCTGCTGCGCGGCGGCCCGGAGGGAGGCCGGCGGAGCCTGGCTGCACACAGCGGCACGGCTCTGCTCGGAAATACCTTACAAAGCGATGCCGTGCACACCAGGAAACCAGCGGTTAAAGGAGAGGCAGTCCTCAAGGTAAAGCCCAACCTGAGCCCGGGGCCAGCTGCTGCGCAAGGGAGCAGAAGGCAAAGCAAGGGTGAAGCGTTACTTAGAGGAAAAAACCCGAAACCTTGGCTCCGAGTTGTGGAAACACTGTACGGTGAGGCAGAAACGACGAGCTATGTGGTCTACACGCAATTACTGATAAAAGGAGAATGATCCTAAAGAGGGACCAAATATAACCTGTGTCAAAACATTAAGCTTTATTTGCAGTTTAAATACATTCAAAAGTAAAAAGGATAAATAATGAGAACAGGGTGGAGCAGAAATGGTACCATTTAATCTGCGTTAACACTCGCTGCTGCAGGCTAAGCCCATTTAACGTGGCGCAGCTTCACTTCCTTTACACGGGGAGAATCTGCACCCATTTATTCCAGTTCACTTCACTGGGGAACACTCGCCCCAGCCTCAGGGTACAGTCTATCGTAGGTTCGTAGTACGTTATCAGGGTGTCGCTCAGTTTGGGATTGTTCAGTTGTTCCTCCACAACTGGCTGAGAAAAGAGCGACACCAGGGATGGCTTTTTCATGTAGAATCGTCTGATGCAACCAAGAGTTTCCAGACCCTGCAGAAAAATTCACATATGTTAGTTTGAGCGGTTGCAGTGGAACGATGCCGCCGCTGCTGTCCCCGCCCCCCCC
>NW_010406575.1:33318-36528 GCF_000710305.1 Buceros rhinoceros silvestris | reverse complement strand
GTGGTTCCCCGCCCCCCCCCCCCGCTGGTGTGTGTGCGGAATCTGACAGCGGGGTGCAGCGGGGTTGTGCAACCATGAGTTGGTGTCGAACAGGTAGAAGCTCTGGCTGTGGTTTCCAGACCACTGAGGAAAGAGGACGGTTGCTCAGCGCGCCATCGATGGCGCACACAACTTGTGTTGTCAACAAAACGAGCCTGGGGCCAGCTGTGTGGCTCAGTCACTGGAGCAGTCACGCCCAGCGCTGGGGGGAAGGACTGCAGTAGGTCTGCCGGGACAGGTCTCACTGACGGCACCGTCTAGCACAGGCGGATCCTGAGGTCAAAGAGGTGACCAAGGAACCCCTGCAGATACGCTCTGTGCTGAACAACACTGCGTTGAACAGTCCAACTGGTATTTCACAGGGACGAGCCACCCCTCGTCAGTAACCACCCGGCATCTGAACTGCACGTACACCCGCGTCAGGAGCAAGCTGGTGTTTGGGCATCAGTGATGGGGTGATTTCAAGGATGGGTCAAGCAGGCTGCCACCCTCCCTTCCTCGGAGCAGCAACTGCCTCTGGCTGTGGTTAATTTACACTCAAGGGAGAAGGGCCCTTTTCCCTGGTTCACCACAGTCCCTTTTCCTGGCACTTGCAGCAAAGCAGCTGCTGACTGGGTGGAAGCCCCACTGGTGCTGGCGGTACCTGCAGGATCTCCAGCACGGCCACGGGCTGCAGCACCCCCCCGTAGTGCTGCAGCAGCGCGCCTTCCGTGATGCCTGGCTTGGTCATGATGTGATAGAGCACAGCTTCCATCATCCCCTTGCACACAGGCTTGTTCAGGTTCCCGTCCACAATCCGCCAGGGCCTCCCAATGAAGCAGACGTTCTCGCAGGCCCTGAAAAGACAATTTAGGTTGAGCTCTGTGGGGAATGATTCTTCTAGCTACTTCCATTATCATCAGTTCTGCGTAACAGAGGTTCTCCCCGCATCGGCTGCCAGCGTTTGCTCTAGGCCGGGTGTAAGTTCTGCAGCAGCTCTGGGCAGGGACTGGTGCTCATCAGACAGTTCCACAGACCTGCAGTATTTCACACAAAAGTGCTCAGGCAGGAAAGAAATGCCTCGTTTTTAGCTTTCTGGAGTCAAAAGACAGACCCTGCATGGCAATTCACGCTACCCATACTGCGGGTTCTCCGGGCCTTTCCTGGGCATGTGCAAGCTGAGACTTGCGTGCACTGGACTTACTGTGAGGTTAAATGAGTTTTGTTCCTCTGGTATTTGGAGCTAGTTGGTTTTGGGCGGGGGGCGGGGGGGAGTATCAGAGGCATTTTTTTAGTATGCATGTGAGCACGAGTAACATGAACAGGAGCAATGGAGGAGGACGGGGGCAGCTGTCCACGGTCAGTGCTCGCTGCCCAGCACAGCCTTCATGAAACCGAGGTTTCCAAATGGCTTCCTTCTAGACGTTACTTTGGTAGCACAAAGTGAGTAGTTACTCTGCAGACATCTCTGTCACTCACCGGTCCCTGGCTGCCTGGGATACCTCTGTCACAGAACTTCCTGGAAAGAGAAGAACACGTGGTTTTTAAGGGACCCAAGCTCTTCATCTAGAGGAAGGAGAGTAAAAGGCAGCTGAGCTGCAAAACGCAACAGCTTATGCTAGAAAATAACACAGGCAAACTATGCCTCGTGGTGGTCCCCTTGGCTGCCCGGGGAGCACACTCTTCCTTCCCCCATCTCTTCTCACAACCACATCTACCTGCTCCAGCCCCCCGTTTTGTGGTTCCGTTCCCAAACCTCAGCAAGAAGCTGTATTCCTAGAAGCCTGATGATGCGGCAGAACAACAGGCGTGGCTGTTCTGACCGAACCGGGGTTCACCCAAGGCGCTACACAGGGTCTCCGCTCTCCAGCATCCCATAGGTTCAACTTACACTCCTGGTGAGCATACGAAGTTGAGCAGAAGCCTGAGTAGCTGCAGGCTTGAGAACACAACCTGGAGGTTTCAGCAAGACTCCTTTCCAGCGTGGGTTGTCTCTGCGCTTCCGTCACACGTTATGTCATGGGGTTTAAGTACACAATTACATGACGTGGGTATTTCCACCACATCCAGGGGCCACCAGCTGTGACTCTAGCACAAGTAAACCCTTCAGCTGGCCTTCACCAGTAAGAACTCTCTGCGTGATAACTTTTCCCCTCCTGTGTTATAAACACCAGAGGAAGTTGACTCCCAAACAGTACTTTGGCAGCGTCGCGTTCAGGACTGCTGATGTCCACGCTGGTGAGACAGCCCCGAGCCTGCTTCCTGCCAAGCTCTAAGATGCTGCGGATCAGCCTGCGCTGACTCACACGGCAGCCTCCAGCTCTAAACGTGGGCAACGGCAGATCTTGGCAAAACACCACAGCAGCAGTTATCCTGTGATTCCTCCTGAAATCAGAGCTGATAAAACCAACATAAAATCCCCAACAACCTACTCGACACAAAGCTTGGCAAGAGCCACCACCTATTAAAAAGGAAAACTGGCAGTAAAAAGGAAAGGAAAATGAAGACAAATTGGGTTACAAACGAGGCCATTAATCTCCTCACTGGCATGTGCTGCTTTCTGGTGTGTGGTTTTATGACTTTACAACTTCCAGTCACAGGCATTGCGGTGAACTGTGCACCAGCAGCACTGTGCTTCGGAGGTTCAGAGGTGTCCAGCCTTTGGACTGAAGCCAGAGACAAGAAACTTCAGAGCCAAGTATGTTTTTGGAGAAGAGTAAGACGTGGAAATGAGTTTCTAAGGAAAACACGTTTCCGGGCTCGTCATGAACGTCCCAACAACAGGCACAGGAAGGAAGCTTTGATGTATTTGAAACCTCTGAGATCCTCCAGATGAAGCAGGGTTACACCACTTCGTCTGTGAGGAATGATTCCCTCTCTCTGGAACAGCTTCACAAACAACCTAGTATTTGCTTATAAAACAGAGCTGCCTGTTGAGGACCAACTGATTGATGATGAGCTAGTCTCTATTTCTTGGACAAACAGTGCTCCTACATACCTTTAGAGACTCCTGGGTTCTCCTGCAAGCAGGAAAGGTCATCATCCTGCTCGCTGGCTGATTGTTCCAGTCGAGGGCTCTGCTTGTGCTCACTGCCGAGCTCATCATTCTCTACTTCAAGTTCTTTGTCCTCAGAGAAAGATTTATCTTGTTGCTTGTAAGCGTCCACATTCTCAGCAGCTGGAGCACACGCT
>NW_010406575.1:0-33235 GCF_000710305.1 Buceros rhinoceros silvestris | reverse complement strand
TGGCGTTTCAGCTACATGTTCTGCCTGCCCGCCCGGGGAGCCTGTTTCTTCGTCCAAGATTGAAGCCTCCTTCACGGTAACAGGATCAGTAACACCTCCATCAAAGTTATTTTCATCTGCACTTTTCAAACCACTCTGTGCACCCTGGCAGAGCTGGCTGCCGTCCTCAAGGACATCGTTCTGAGTCTTACATCTCTTCCTTGGGGGTTCTTCATCACTGACAGACTGCGCGTCTTTTCCCAGCTGCTCCTCCTCTCCGGACCACTCCTCTCCCTGCTGCGGTTCCGAAGGCAGGCAATCCTGGGGGACGTCTGGGAGAGTGGTGTCTGCATCTGGCTGATCAGAATCGTCTGGTGTGTTCTTCAGACACACGGAATGTAACAGCCATGGCTTGGCAAATATTATTGCAACCAGTCTTACAGCATGGCCTCCTACTTCTAAAACCTGCTGCATCTCAATAAGGTCCTGTAAAAAAACAAACATTGTCTCAGGAGCTTTCACTGGAAAATGACAGTTTAACCAGATATCATGGAACTCCCAGCAAAGAGAGAGGAAGAGCTTAGTAGAGTGTTCAATTTTCTGTCCCTTCTGCACTTAAGTTGAAAAGACATTTTACCACTTAAACTTTACTGAAATCACAGCACAAGACATTTTTGTTCACCTTAAATCCAGTTAAAACGTAACTGAGGAAGAGTATTTTTGCTTCCAAAGGTGAATGCTGGCACTGCTGGGTTTCTGAAACAGTTCACTCCTGCCTTTGAGTAAGTGCTGCTTTAATTGTTGGCCTTCCTAACTCTGAGGTGAGATCTATCAGGCACTGGTATGTGGTTTCTTGCCTAACAGGTCTGTTCAATCTCAGCTTCCTATGGCCTGGAAGATTGTCCCACCCAAGGGGAACACTAAGTGTGCCACACTAATGTATGGGAAGCAGCTGGCTGTAAAACCACCTGAATGTACTGCTCCAGGCTCCTGGTGCGTTCAGCTTCCACCTCTTCGTAGCTGCAGAAACGTTTGCTCAGCTCAGCTTTGCAAATTCCGAAGTGGGAAGTTGCCTCTACAGCGTTACGGATCTCCAGAACAGCTGCTGTGTCGCTGGGATTATAGCCGTAATGTTCTGTACACTCATGAAGAAACTTATCAACCGCATAATTTTCTTCTTGGATTTTTATCAGCCTGGTAAAAATTTCAGGGAGGCAGGAGACTCCCACAGCCATGTTATCAAGCAGAGGAGAAACTGCAAAACAAATAAAAACCAAGGGTATAAGCTGTGAAGCAGTTGCTACTTTGCAATACACTACGGAGAAAAGACAGCACAGAAAGAACCGTGCCTCTACTCTACCACCCAAGGAGACCTTCTGGTGTGCTCTTTGCAACCGGTCTTGCCTATCCCGCATTAGCCTTTTCAGCTGAGAGCACACGTAGAATCAGTCTCGAGGAGAAAAGACAGCGCAGAAAGAACTGTGCCTCGACTCTACCACCCAAGGAGACCTTCTGGTGTGCTCTTTGCAACCGGTCTTGCCTATCCCGCATTGGCCTTTTCAGCCACCAGCGCGCTTGCAGTGAGCGTGGGTAAAGCCCTTCCCAAATCTCGTCCGCAAAGCCAAGCCACGATGATGATGAGGATGACAGAAAGATAAACACTGGAACAGACGAGGGTCCTTCTAGACTGTTCCAATTAAAAACAGAGCTCAGTTTTCCCTCTTCATTGCTGTGATTTCCTTTTTTCTTTCTGTGCTATGTATTTGTCTCTGAAAAGACCTGGAGAAGAACAGCAAGCTGGTTTACAAGGGCTTCCCCTCGTATCCAAGCGAAGTATCGCTGACAGACAGCGTAGACATGGCACTGTTCTCTGTAACACCGGGTCAGCTCAGCTCTGAGTTCATGAGGGCACCGTCTCTGTTCTTGAAGGAGGTCAGGAGAAACGTCTAGGGCAAGGAAATGCTATGGAGGACTCTACTGTTGGCAGCAGCCGCTCCGTGGCAGAAAGCTACTGGCCAAATCCGGTGCGAACTACAAGATGACAACGTCTTACGACACTTAGTGTAACAAAAGTGTGTTTGGAGACAGGTCCATCCCTGCACAAAACTGACCCCACAGTGCAGAGTGTTCAGCAGCGGAAGCAGTGTTGTGCCTTCTCCGAGTCCCAGATGGTTACGGGGTGGCTTCAGCCCTGTGCTTACCTGCTTCGCACCCTTCCCTCTGCGGGCTGCCTTTCCCTCGTGGCGGGTGGGACACAGCCACGCTTCTCTGACAGCCAAGGGAAAACGAGAGCGGCTGTAAAGAGCCGTCAGCTCAGCAAACCTGGAGGGCACGCGTGGCAGCAGAGACTGGAGACAGAATCACTATTTTACCTCTGCCACAACGGCAACAGGCAAGGACAGTGCTAGAGCCTCCAGCGAGAGAGCTGAACAGCTACAGGCTTCCCTGGGTACTCTGCATTACAGTGAAAAGGAAGATGCGCTTCAAGAAGGGGGAGTGCTGATAAACTGCAAATATTTAGGCTCTAAATATTAACAAAATGTTTAAGTTACCAGGAGTAAAAGGCCAGAGGTTGGGCACCACTATTGCAGGCACTTGCAGGAGACAAATAAATGTGAATTTCCATTCAAGGAGCACTAGAAGATGACTTCTCTTTACAGAAGAGAAAGCCTGGGTGCGACAGAATACGGTCTTTTGAATGGCAGAATGGACTGCAAACCCTCCTGGAGAAGGGACAAAGGAGGGACAACGGAGCGGAGGACTGACTTCCTCTTTGGAATAACAGTTTCACACCACATGCAACACAGGCAAGAACTTGTTACCAATACAAGGTGCCTCCATAAGTCAACCATCTGTTTAAGCCAGGAGAGAAAAGCAAACCGCACGCCTAAGGAAAAAAGCAGGCTTTGTTCAGCTTGGTTCCTCAGCCGAGGAGTTCACTCTCCCTCCGGCTCCAGCCCAATTCTGTGCGAGTTAGGCCAAACAAACTAACCTGGAGAGCTGAGTCTTCCTGGAAGCGGTGTACATCGCAGCTTTACCTTCACCTGGCAGGAATTGACCACGATGTTGTCACTGGGACTCAGATTGCGCGTGCTGACGATCCCAGGGGCGTAGTAGCCTCTCATCAGTAAGTAATTGGTATGAGACGCTTGACGAGCTTTCACTTCTATTCTCCGTTTGCCTCCAGAGCTGTCATCTAAGTCATCATCATCGTCATCATCATCCTCTAGTCCATCTTTTCCCAAACTGCAGCAAACAGAGGTGGTTGGTTTGTTTGTCAAGGTTTTTTTTCCAAAATAAGAAAGTGACTCACTGCAGTGAGCAGAGGAAGAACACCCTTGTTCTGCAGTCTAGGGTTTAGTCATCAGCAGCTGCTGCCCGTGGCAGCCGCATCTGAAGTGCTGAGAACAAGCAGCTCCAGAAAAGAAAGTACACTACAGGTCCCTGGAAAAGGAAACTCTTCTTTTTTTTTTTTTTGCAAACATGTTGAAATGAACCCCAAATATCTCAGCTTACAGCTGAACCTCTGCTGTTCAGCAGCCACTTCATCTGTCAGCGCAGACACCGAGGCCGTGAGGGACGCTGCAGAACAGGGCAGACAGGCCTTTGTTTCAAGGGAGAAAAGGAGGAGAAAGAATTACAGAGCAAAGACTTCAGTTGCTTTAAAAAAAGTAAAACAAACAAACCAACGCAAACCAAACTGCAGACAGCCTCAAAGTAAGGAGAGATCAGCAGTAGCAGCCAGGATCAACTTCCCAGAAATAAAGTCTAACCAACACCACTTTTTCCCAGGACATGACAAAAGGGACAAAGGTGGAGACTCTAACTGAAGATTCCTTCCACCTTCTCTAAGATGAATTAGACCTCAAATACCTTCTCTTGAAACATATTTAAAACCAAGAGGGGACACATTGTTTGGAAAAAACAGTGTGAGTACATAACCAGTTGGAAAACTGGACTCAGAACTGGGACGGGTCCAGGGTTTGGTGGGTTTTTTGCTAATGACCTGGGTGATAAAATAGCGTATGAAGTTTGAATGGGGTCGCTGAACGGGAGAGCCTGCGAGCACAGGAGAAGGCAGGATTTCCATTCAGAACGTTTCCAGCCAGCCGGGGAAATAGCCCGGCAAAGAGCAGGAAGCAACTCCATACCGACAGATGCTCGATACTGGTATCGCAGTGCACCAGTCCCCCCACACTGACCCGGTAAAGGAACTGGTCATAGCGAATCACAAGCTGTACATGAATCGCTGCACGGGGGATCTTGGCTGGTTGGGTTTTTTTCATCTTGGGAGGCATGAGCAGGCGTATCACCTACAGAAGGTGATGTAATTGGCACAGCCCTGCCAGCAAGAGGGTGGCATTTGGGTTTTGACATCACAGTTCAGAGGAGAACAAGGAAGAGATCTGGGCAACAAGAACAATGCACCAAACACACAAGTAAAGGAACTGAGGCTGCTCCTTTTAAAGGATAGCGAATTGTGGGAGGAGAGCTACGATAACAACCTTCAAACCAGCAACAAGCTGCTTTAAAGAGAAAGTATTTCCCATGTATATAGACCCAACGTGAGGCAACAGGTTAAACACAGTGGCAGATTTTAGTGGCGCTCTTAAGAAAACACAAAATGACTGCAAGGATGAACTCTCCACAGGGTTAGACTGCCGAGGGAGAGCTTCAGGTTCAGCGGCATGCAGTGACTGGAGGCTTAAAAAAAATCAAAAGAAAAGAGGAGACAATACATAGAGGCCATATTATGGAGAAAGGTTTCACTGATAAGCCTTGCTGCTAATCCTTCTCAGTCGCTGAACGGGGAAGGTGCAGTGTTGATGAGAACGCTCCCCTAGCCACACCACTCGCCCTCCCACATCAGCTCTGACAGCAGCAAAGCACCCAGCAATTTAAATGTCACTCGTGAAGACAAACGCAGTCCAGGGCCACATCAACAGGCACTCACTGAAGTGCCGTTAAGTCCTCAGAATGCTCCCTCAGAAATAAAAATCCAAACAGTAAAACATGCCACAATCCAGCGCAGAAAATGCTTCATCCAAGTCACCCCCGAACCGCACTAACAGAAATAACGGCGCTTACCTTTTTATCGCTTCATTTTCCACCATAGTGCTGTCCACCACAACGATCTGCTCTGGGATTCTCACGTTCACGGATACAAGTCCCAGAGAGAACAGGGAAAGCATCGCTGCGCAGTGGCCACCAGGCCCATCCATAGGAAACGCAACCATGTCTTCTGACGCTTTGCTTTCTTGATCTTTAAAGGAGAAGTTATCTGGCTGGTCCGATTTTTCTGCATCCTTGAGCTTCTCGAGGAACTGGAAGGACTCTGTACAAATGGTGCTGGGAAAGCGCCATGTAAAAACTCTGGACAAAAAGACGAATTCAAAGAAGAGCCAATCTTTCTCAGTCTGTTTTTACCGTGTGTGAATTTTAGACCCATGGTAGCACAGAGCAGCCAAACAGCTGAGGTTCCATTCTAGAGCTGGTAACCAAGTACCTGCCATACCTGCCTTCAGAGTCCTTTTACTAGCTGCAGAACATTGGGTGTTGATGCTCCATGTAGAGGTCTGGTACTACACAGCAAATACACAGCAAAGATGTCATCTGCTGCCTGAGCACTGAACGCATTCCCAGCTAAACTCTCCACCCAGTCAAGGCCTGCCTGGCAAACTCGGTTCTATCCCCTGAGCAGCCCTAACTGTGAACCGAACAACAGGCTCGCTCACAGAGGTGGCACCTTCTCAGCTTCAGCCCTGACGGTCGGGTTCTTTGCTCTAGATACTTCCTGTGTGTTCCCCTCCACGCCAAGCATGCCTGGGAGATCCTTTTATTAGCTCAGACATAACCGGAGACTTTTCTGGCACCCACCTGTAGTAACTCTGAGACAGCTGGTAGGACATGGGCACAAAAGGCAAAGCTCGGCTTTTCTTCGGGCCCAGTGTGTGGTTTACGCGCCGGCGATTGACCAAGCTTCTCTTCTGACACTCGAGGAAGGCTTTCATAAGAATGTCATCCTGGTACTCCCGGTACAAGCGGAACGTCTGCAAGAAAGCCCCGCTCAATGCACAAGGCAGCGTTAGCTTGGAATCCGCTGTGAGACTCACCTCCTTGAGGTTTACAGTCACTACATGAGTATGAAGCTACACGTCAGAAGGTAAATGACACACAGAAACTTGACCACACTATTCTGTTCCTTGTGTGGGCTTCCAGGCTCTCCACAGGAAATGCCAGTTAAATTAACTAAACACTACAGAGCGCTTGGTATCAAAATGGGATCAGGCTCCCGCTAGAATTACGTATGTACAAACTGCTCATCTGCCACATCTACATTTTGGTAGATTCTTCCCATCCTTTTACCAAAAACGTGCTCCTCTAGGCTTGGCTTTCTCGGCTCCACTCTTGCCTGCTGATATTAAACTCCCTTCAAACTAACTTCATTAAGTCCCTGACTGATAGATGAAATATCTTTGTGGTCCCCAGTGCTGAAGGGGAGGCTCCCCAACACCGTCAGCTGGACACTAGGGCTGTCTTTGTGATAGCTCCTCCAGACCATCATTCCAGCTGCTGGAGTGGGCATAACATCATGATCCAGGTTGGTCCAGTGGGAGGGATGTGGGGTTTATTTCACCTGGGTTTTGGGGATTGCTCCAACCTCCCATCTTGCAGTCTCATCCTCAGGGAGAACCTGCCTAGAAGAACTAATTTCCTAAAAGCAGAAGAGACTAATCCCCGCAGAACAGATACAAATCTAAGTTTCTGGGTTTCTCCATTTGAAAAGGCATCTTCAGGGTCATAAGGGGACTTGTGGATGTGGTGCTGAGGGACACGGTTTAGTGGTGACTTGGCAGCGCTGGGTTAATGGTTGGACTCAATGAGCTTAAAGGTCTTTTCCAACTAAAGGATTCTGCGATTCTATGGCCAGTAAAGTTTGGTCCAGACACCCTACCTGAAATGACTGGCAAGATTTCATCTGGTTATCTGAGAGGGCCAGTGTGCTCTGTATCAGATTCTGTAGCACCAGAAAATGGATATCATAGACACTGAAAGAAAAAAAAAAGAAGGAAAAAAAAGGAGTTTATTCATGGTAAATTTTGAGCAAGAGGTACCCGACTATTCAACTAGCATGGAAATACACTCAGTCACTGCTTCTGAAACAGATGCATTAAGCGATGAGCTCACCTGAGGGTCACTCGTGTGGAGAAGCCTGTTAGGGGTTCCCTGACCTTCCACCCTCAATCTTTTCGTCAGTTCAGACAATCTGACACAAACCCATGTCCTCTTTGATAACACCTCTTCCTCTTAAGATACATCCCCCAGAGCAGACGTACACTGTCATCTATTGGTAACAGACCACCACTTTGAGAAGGTCTTTGCTGCTGTCAGCATATTCAAATCTGTAATCTGTGTCAGAGGGCCCTACCGCCTTGTGGGAGTGTTTTCCTATTCATAAATTTACACACTGCCACAAACAGATGAAAATGCACTCAATTAGAAGACTATATATATGACTTCCACAGATGTGAGAACACGGTCTTGGAATGTTAATGGGAAAAAAAAGTGCTACTGCTACTCACCTGCTCAGACTGTCCTCTTTTGTGTTTTGATCGGTGTCTTCTCCAATTGCCAGAACTCGAAATCTGGTTAAGGGAAGGGAAAGGAAAACACTGAAACGGAAGTAACGTGCTGCGATTTTATATCAGCCGGGAAGCTCATAAGGCACGTGGTGAAACAGTGCAGGGGAACCAGCTGCGCCAGCAGCCCGCAGCACAAGTGTCAAAATTGGCAAGGAAGGCTGAGATCCATCTCCCCGACTCCTCTAAGCTATCTGCTGACAAGGAGGTACAACACGGGGCAGGAGCCACTGCAGAACTGTGAGGATTTGCTGTTCTGTTGAGCTTTTGGACTTGCAGTTACCACCAGCAGCACTTCTGTGGCACGTACAACTCTTCCCAAAGCAGGAAACTTTACAAAGGTGCTAAATCTGTTATCATAAAATGATTCGAGACCCAAACTCTCACACTTCTCTCCAGGTGTTATTCATCACAAAAAAGCTCGGCGATCTGAGGCGGGAGAACACTATATACAAGGCTGAGTGCTCTCCTGTATCAAATTTTAGCAGCGCTGAGGTGATTTAGCTGAGCAACCAGCTACAAACTGTGATGTGATACAAAATGGGGCCCATTGATCTGGAAAACGGTGTAAAGGGAACTCTTTGGTTGCATTAAAATGTTACACCCGTGTACCAACAGCTCTAATAGCAGAGTTGAGGGTTTGAGAACTTACGAAAGCCTGGCATTGTGAATTTCTGGTTTAAAAGTCTTATTTAGCAAAATGGGAATGGTTTCCAATGAAACAAGCTTGTGCGAATTCCTGAAGATCAGTTACATGTACTTCGGAAGTGTGGATCTGAAAGGAACATCGCTAGTTGTACGTGCCAAAACACGATACCAAGAGTACAAGTAACGGCGGCTGTAAATCCTGCACAGCAGAGAAGGGGTCTGCTCTGAATCACCCTCCTCTCCTACCGTCTCAGAGAGTCAAAAGCACCATCACCAAAATACCTGGAAAAGAGTTCCTGCAAAGTGTCAGGAATCTCCAGTTTGGGATTCCCCAGGGTGGAACTGAATTTCTCTTTCAGTCTTTCCACAAACTCTTTAAACTCCTTTGCACAGACCTTAGAAGAGAAGAGACAGAAATGTTATCGACCTCAATTTCCAGAGTGGGAAAAGCGCCTCTCCTTTTAAAGCGTTCGTGGAAAACTCTAGTAGGAATAGCTGGGTTTGAAACAGAGAACACATCCAAGACGCTCTGTGGAGGTTGTGTTTGCTGCCTTACGCAACAACTGCGGATTCAGTCTGTAATCTCTCACAGCTGCAAGCCATGAACATACGTTCTAAAGCCAATTACCGTGAGCTAACAGTGTAAGATCCTTTCTTAGAGCTTTGTTTAAGCTCCTGCTTAAGTCTTTTCTTCTTTTTGTACCCTTCGGACTTGATCGTCTTCTCCACTAAGTCCGTTTGTGCCATCATGGCTTGGAGGACACGTGTTACAGGTGTGTCCTGTAGCTCTCTGGGAAGTAGTTGTTATTTGCCCCCAAAGCCAGACTTTGGGGACGGGGACACATGCCTTTGGTTCAGCAATGCCTCATTGCTGAGCAACCCCTCTGCATTCAAACAACCATGAATCTACCAGCAGAACTGACTGGGGTCTTCTGACAGGAACAGGGATTGTTATTCCTAGACAAAACCAAAGAAAATCTTGCGGTGATGTCGCCCCAGTTCTGAAAACGTTTTGAAATTCAAAATGGAACTGTTTGTGCTGAAATTGTAAACAAGTTTTCCATTTGAAATTGTGGTTAATTTAAGCTAGAAAAAACTCCAAAAATTAGATTTGACTGATCTAATCAAGGCCTCTCATAAAATTTGCTTACGTTCCTGCACTCATCCACAGAAGCTAGGACAGCCGCTTGATATGCAACCAGAATAAAAAATAAGAAATTACAGAGCAAAAATGTTTTCTTGCTCAGATAACAACAAGGCTGAGATGATTAAAAAAAAAAAAAAATCAGTGTATATAGATGCTCAGTCATGGATGTTTATAAACAAGCACATTTTTTGTTGCACAGCAGTGCTGTTACTGTGTCTTTGGGAAGCTGCCTGCATCCACTTCATTCCCACTGAAGCTGCATTTTTACGATGCTGCTATTTTTAAAATAGCTAAGGGTACGAGGGAGAGAGACGGAATCACAGCTCGCAGTAGCGCACACCGTGTGGAGTGCTCTACGACCTTTTAGAAGACTTCCCTCCTACCTGGGGGTCTTCATAATTATTTTCTCTGTTCATGAAATCTTCAGTGAGGGCTTTATCTTGGTAAACCTCGGCAAGGCAAACTCTGCAACAGATACAATTGAAGGTGTTGTAGCTAGCTGAAATTTCCCCAATTTCCATACCGATCTGATAGCACTAGGGTGTAGAAGTGCTGAAATTCGTAGTCACACGGAACAAGACAAAAACATAGGAGGGACCATATCCCTTCACTTCAGGAGAATTTAGCCTGTAAGTAGAACATAGACAGAATCCTTCTTACTTATAGTTAAGATAGGTCTGTGGATTTCTGACAATATAGCGAGCTCTTCGTCCAACGGAATGAGAGGTTTTGTCGAGGGACTCCTCGAAGCTGGCATGCATGATGTCCCGAACCACTTGCCATGGAACAAAGGGCCCTTTCACCTGCGTGAAGAGCAGACGTGTTTGGAGTTAGCCCCAGGCTGTGCGTGCACCAGCAGTCGTTAGCCCTGGATGAAGTTCCCAGGACTGTGCAGGAGACAGGGTCTGTTCAATACCTTTGCATTCAGCACATGACTAGCAATTCGGCACAGCATGAGCAGACTGTCTTCCTGCACCGTCCAGGCGACACGCAGGCGTGTCATTCTCTGCAGGGCACTCTGGTCAGCTTCATCGTGGTAGCGGAGTTTTTTGCTTTTTTCTACAGAATCCTCTTCTAACAAATCCAGAAAAAAAGACAACAGTTATCTTGGCACTACGTATTCTGGGTAATTCAAACTCGTATCACAGGCAGCAGCAGCACCAACTGGAGTTGGGAGGAATGGAAGCGGGGAAGTAGGAGTTCAGAAAGCAAAATGCAGTCGTACCTCTGCCAGGAATGAGAAAAGCAGCACTTTAGTTAGCAAACTGCCTACCCAGCGCATCGTACCATGAGGGCTCTTTAAGCCAGCTGTCACAAGTCAATGGTGAATTGCAAGGGATTGTTGTGGTGCAGACACGATCAGAATTTCTTGCATTTGTTCAGCACAGCAGTGCAGTTGTGATTCACACCCCGGGAACAGTTACAGCACACTGCGGTTTTTCTCTGGGGCCAGTATACAGCCCCAGGACATCGGAACCTCTTCACTGAAAGAGGTCACCCAGGGACAAGGCCAGGAAGTTTCCCACACCATGGGACAGTCACATCAGCTTTTCCAAAGCAACTGAGCGCAGGCCTGTGCACTGAGAAGGATGTGTCTTTCCCCAGTGTGTTAGTTACTCACCTTTCTTCTTCTTCTTCGTCTTCTTTCCAGTGTCTTTCCTGAGCCTCTTCCTCTTTTGGCTTTTTCCACCTCTCACTCGTTTAGTTCGATCCTGGGTTGGTTCTTTACTTATTTCAATACATTCTTTCTGGACGAGTGACTCGGATCCTACCTTTGCTTCTCCCAAAATATTAATTTTGTTACCTAAAATGACACATATTCACAGTAGTGGAGCTCTGGAGCAATTCCACTCTACAATATTAAGCTATAAAGAGCAAACACCGAAGTTTCAGCATAGTTAAAAGGCAGATGCCCTCTCAGACTTGCCCTTGGTTAGTGATGTTATTTCATGCCTCACAGCTCACAGAGTGAAATCCCACAGAAGTGAGGAATCATCAGGTAATTACTAAGGCTAGTGTGCAGTGCACAGACACAAGGGACCTGAGCTGAGGTTTTACATCCAGCCTGGAGCAGTTTCTCCTCCTCAGCTCACATGTGTGGCTATGCAAGTTTTAACAGTGCCCAGCTGTACAAAACATTGGTCCCTCTAGACTTTCTGCAAGCTGCACATCAGAAATTACAAAGGAGAGAAAATACTGTTCTATAGGAAATTATTTACATAGCTGTTTTACTGCCCCAGAACCATCCTAGATCATCGTAAGGAGACAGGAACAACCCGAGTCATCAATACTGGATAAAAAAAAATTATACCATATATCCAGAAATAGGGAAGGAAATTAATTATCTATTTCAGTGGCCAGAAGTGTCCTAGATTACTGTAAGGAGACAGGAATAATCCACATCTCCCATAGGGGGTTTAATAAAGACAGTAACAGCCACAACACAGTTACAGACAGTTACAACAACAGTTACAGACCCCGCCACCAGCATCACCACCTTACCTCCAGTACTGAGTGGAAGGGGGTGTTTCGTTAAGAAGGTTTGGAGTCTTACTGTCAGTCCGTTTTCAGAGACTGTATTTTCCTAAGACAAGACAGCTTTAAAAAAGGTGCCAAGCAGAAGGAGTGCGCTGCTGTTAACATCACGATACTCACGACACATCACTGATGCTTTGAGTAGCATCAGAAAGAAACGTTCAGTATAGAGGACAAGAGCCCTGGCTACAATGAAGGGTTCACTCCTCTTACTACTACCCGTATCTGAGTGGCTCTAGAGCTTTTCCGAAATCACACTGTAGTGACCATGAGATTATGAGGGTTAGAACTTCAGCGAATCACAATTTAAAAGAAGCCATCACTGGAAAAGAAACGCTCGATTCTTTCACTGCTACAGAGCACGAGCAGCATTTTCTGTAAAGCAGTACTTTTCCACAGCATTTTATACTCCAAAGGAACTTCTAAATGTTGTGCGGTTCCTTGTCCTGGATGTTTCAGTTTTCATCTGACAACTTCTCCATTTCAGAACGGCAGGAGCCTCCACTAAGTAACCTAAATGGCTCGCTTAGTAAAGTGTTTTTCCTTTGGTTGAACACACAATCAAATTCAGTTCACACAAGATTTACACCCAGTTCTTTCATTCACTTCAGCACCAAGATTTACCACTCTTGGCATTCATTTCTTCCCGGTCATGCAAAGCTTTACCGAGATGCACGACTGAGAAAGCACACAAGCAGTTACATTCTGCTATCTGAATCTCAACCTTAAGAATATGAAAATCTGGAAAAGTCATTGACAGGACATACTTTTTAAAATACCCACCTTCCTGGTCTTGTTGATGATGTAGCTTGTCCAGATCCAATTGCGTCTTAGATGCCCATAAAAGCTGGAATCCAGACCGGCAGCTCCTAACCCATCTCCAGGGATAGTGCCGTCATCAACCACCTCCCGGCTGCCTCTAAGAGAAAGAGTAACAAGATGTACAGTTGTTATTTTGCCTTCCCAGCGGCTCCTGAGTGATGTGTGTGCAATGTGCAGACCTTGCCCCTTGCCCTCCCAGTTCAGACTGGGAAAGAACAGGAGCAAGAGAGATGCTCCTTCCCTTAACCCCACTCCAGAAGCAGATGACAACGATGCTTCTCCATTAAGTTTTATCCCTGATATTTAATGACTGAGCTTCTGGTTTAAAGATTACAACTTCATTACTGTTAACCAAGTTCCAGTGGCTGGGTGAGACTGCTCTCAGCACTCTTCCTGCCACAGAACTACAGGAAATACCTGCTCAGATGAAACACTTTCTCAGGACAAGTGAGGGGAAAATCTTCCCCAGGAACCAAAGGCAGTCATGGTATTAACTGTATTATGAACCATTCCTTCCCTCTCGAGTTGGCTTTCCCCAAGACTCTTGCAGCACACGTCTGCACTGCTTTGGAAGGAAATCTGAATCTCTTTTTCCCATGAAAACCTGCTGGGTGGATGAACCACTTGTAAACATGACACACAACTACATGAGTTTTTATTCGGATAGCCTCCGAGTTAAAAAAAAACCCGCAACACCCAAGTGAAATGCCAGAGTCTTAACTGCGTTTGCCATCGACCACAAGTTCTTTATGCCCGCTCTGTTCAGCGAGCAAAACGAGGCTGAAGGTGACATACGCGGTGTATTCCAGCATGGCACACTTTCGCTCCAGGTTGTGTTTATCCACTGCTGACTCCTGTTCCATCTGTACATCCAGCGCGGTCTCCTCCCCTTGAAGGCTGCTTTTCTTTGAACGAGGACAGCGGACAACTCCTAGGTATATAAATGGTTTTGACTATCAGCACGAGAAGTAGGACTTCAACCCACTCCCGACCCCATTTTTCTGCTATGGCAAACTACTGCTCCCAAACCATACTTATATTTTCACCACTCCTCAATAAAACACGCCACCCTCTTACAGAGGCCACTGCTGTCCCAGTTACTTTCCAGGACAAGGCACTAACTTGTCCAAACCTGTATTCAGAGCTGAAGGAGTGGGAGGCTGGTACCCTTTATAAGGTAAAAACAATTGAGCAGCTGAGGGATATTCTAGGCACAGATCATAGCCTTTCAGGTACTCAAATATGTCCTCAAGAGTCCTCAAGCAACAACATGGCAGGCTGTGACTGCTGAAACGCAGTGGGAACGTTTTGCGTGGCCGACTCCTTCATGTTGGAGATACACGTAGGAAATAGCAGGAGTCACGTAACAGTTTTAGAGTAACGGAACTCTAAGCTACGAAGAAAACCCAATTTCTGGCTTCCTGCTCCTTCTCGGCTGCCCATGCTACAGAGCCATAGGGCAGGATTGGATCTCCGGCAGGTGACTGAGGTAGAGGCTCAACAGAAATTTAAATCCAGCACAGAGCCGTTTTCCCCTCAAGGCTCAACATGGAAAACACTCGACTGGAACACCACAGAGCTTCCATAAACACGTGGACTGGTGCAACAATATCATTCCTGTATTTGGGGGGCTAAAAGTAACCACGGTCTTCCTGGGCTGCAAAAGCAGCGGTCACAAACCATTTGACAAGTGTAGAAGGAGCCTTTTGCACATAACTGCTTCAGCAGAGGAGACAGACAAAATCACCAACAAAATTACACCAAGCTGGCTGGCTCAGCTACAGAAACACAGAGCAGCGCTGTCAAGGGTTTCAGGAGGAATATCTTACCTCCAATTTTTTATTTTTAATAAAGTATGCTTGTAGCTGTATATCCTATTTAACAACGTGATGAAAGGACTAAACATAAAAACAAACTCCAAAGAACTGGAGTGCATAAACTCCCTTAACATCCACTTCTTGGCTAACCCGGGCTATCTAACAAAGGTTAGCAACATCTTCCCGAGGAAGAGGGATCCCTGCTTAAACTGGTAGGGACCTATGGCAAAATTACACTAGTAAATACATTCAAAAAGGCTTTTCCACTACTGGACTAACATCTATCAGTGCTATTATCAAATTTGATACTTCTATCAGGACAGGAATGTTTTCCCCTTAAGCCCTGCTCTGAATATTTCAAGTGTATAGTTCTGTTCCTTGGATCTCAACTTCACAGAATTACATGGACAGAACTTAGAGCTTTTCTGGATGCACAAGGAGACCAGCCGAGAGAACAAAACATGGGAAGTACAAACCAGAACCTGCCTCAGGCATTAGGAAAGGAGGAGGAACCGTGGGATGCCCGGAGTAAGCCGCGAAGGCGGTACGCATGCGCAGTTATACCATACCCAGCGGCGTGTTGAGGCAGACACACTGCAGGTCAAACCAGAAGTTCTCCACGTCCTGCATGGTGTTCAGGACGTACAAGCGTCTCTCAAACGGGCGGCTGCTGCGGGCCAGGTTGTAGTGGGGGTCACAGATAGTGGTGTCGACAATCACAGCGTTTCTCCTCACATACACAAAGACCTGTCAGAGACAGCGTGATTCAGGCTGGTAGGTCAAAACAACTCCACCGAGCTCAGGGCTGTATGGCATCTTCCCAGGCTCTGCTGTTTTCAGACAGTTCTGACGGAGGACGCACCCATCCCCACCCGACTGCGCTGTATTCCCACACTGCCCTTGCCAGCCATCCAGAAATGGCGATTCTAGATTTAGGACAGTTTCTGTTCCCCCTTGTGCACAGGACATTCCAAGTTTCCACAGAGACCATTTCCTACAAGCTCTCATCCAGGATTGGAATAGATGTGCTTGGGGCCTAATTTTCTTTCTTGTCCTCAAAGTATACGCTGGGCTTGCCCTCTCCTCTGCACGTGCTCTCTGTTTATAAAAAGATGTGGCCTGATGTCATTATTTTACTCTGATCAGTGACTTCATTCTTGCATTTGCTGCACTGGACAAATAATGGGAAGAATAATGGCTATATTATTGAAAAAAATTACCTGATCTTTGTCTTGAAACTTCTCTGTTGGGCCAAACTGTATCAGTCCCATATAACACAATCTCTGAAGGTTTTCTGCCACCGAGAAGATGTACCTCCTGCAGCAATGTTAGGAGTATTACAGTTAGCACACATGAAACCAGTCACAGTGGTACCTGAAAACGTGCCATTTACATGCCGCAACCTGCGGCTTCAGGAAACAACGCGTGTTTGAAATACTGAGTTTTTGAATCTGTGACATGGGATTTTGTTGATCTGTCAGGCTGTATAATACCCCAAAGCTCCAAATTGCCTTTCCTCAAATCATAAACACAATATTTTAGCCAAAGACTAACTAAACTTTTGCTAGAGAAGACCAAAATGAGCCAGAAATACCGCATGTAAAAATGAACCAAACGAGGTCAGCGCACCAGCAGATCTGCAGACAATTCCGTGTTAGGAAAAGACAACACGAGTAAGAAACCGTGACGGCTAACTGTGGGCTGATAATCCTTCACAAGTGTAGGTATACAGAACTGGGCAACGAGCCTTGCAGTTACGGTTGTTTAGTTACTGCTCCCAGAAACTGCTCTGAGTTGCTCAGAGCTTTGGCAGAGCAAAAAGCGCAACATTTTCAGTCTGTATATCTACTTATACGGCAAAATTCTGGAAGGCTCAGGAAACTTTTAAGATGTAGTTTCTGAGAGAGAGCTGTCAAAAATTCAGCTCTGCCTGCAGTTTTGCCACTCGCTAGGATCCATGTGGTTAAACGGGAATTGTATTTTGGTCGGAGTTTTCCCTGAGGCCCAGAAAGATCCTCTGATAAGCCTAGAAATACTGAAACAAGTTTGGCTGAGTTAGAAGTTCTAGTGAACCGGGCGGGGGGCGAAGAGACAACTGGTTACACGTCATTCTGTTCTGCACAAAGCTATACGATGGAGCCTGCCTGCTTCAGACAGTGCTGTTCATCCCACGAATTCAGATCACTTTACTGCTGCTTTCCCTTCCTTTCTTCAGTCCCGTCGCGGTTTTTAACATCTCCTCCGTGAGGAACGGCAAACGATGGCAGCCACACCACTGGGAGCACGAGCATCAACTGAATGGTATGTACGAGAGGCAGGAAGTGCACAGCGTGGCACCTTCTGAGAGATTTATGAAGGACGGGAACATTTAGACTCTCCTAAATTGTGCATTTAGCACCAGTCAGGAGTGTGTTTTATACAGAAGCAACATCCTGCTGATGAGTTACGAGGGACAGAACCTCCCCGCTCCCCAGCACTGCCTAACAGCACACAGGGATATTGTTTATTAGCTTCTGATCACCTTCTGTTTGGGAGAGAAAAATCCAGTTTGGCACACTATCCTTAGATGATTGATGATCGTCTCTTAAACACCAAGTTCTTTGACACAGACAGGAAATAACTGAGAAAACCACTGGTGCTTCCTCTCTGGAGCCGTGTACTTTGACTCATCTGCTTACCTTTTGTAGAGAAGCTGCTGTCGGACTGGCCTGGGAAGAAATCTGATCAGAGTGTGCTTTTTGAGAGGATCATTTAAAAAATCTTCCAGGCCATCCACCTAGAATTATTTTAGAAATTAATCAAAATGTGAAATATAACTATCCTTTAAACTATATGCTTTCTTCAGCATGGCTGTAAAAGCAACCAACTTTTCTGTAGAAGAAACTACCAAGAACTAAAGCGACTACTCTCCAATGGGAGGTTTTATTCAAATAGACTGAGAGGATATCTGTTACTGCTTATACAGTTGATATTATCAGACTTTAAACAAGTGTAAACCAAAAAAAAAAGCACTATACCTTGTAGCTGACTTGTACGATCTGAACAAAGACTGAGAGGGGCAGGCAGAGAAGCATGTCACTAACGAGAGCCCATCCAAATCCAAACTCCCTGTGCATCGGGAGAGGAGGGACATGGCGCATCCACGACGTGTCGTCCACATACACTAGGAACAGACGACTGGCTTAGGTTTGGGCAGGACAAAGCAGGCGGTTACACTAATGGTTTTACTGGGAGTGCTGAAGCAGAACGCATTTGGCAGCTCACAGACTGGAAATCTGAAAACCTAAAGTGACCTGAAAATCACCTAAGCCACTGACTTCCAATCCTTTTCGCAGAGGACTTTTGCAGGGGTTTTCAGAGTAGGTGAGGACTCTTGAGAAGCACATTTAAGCCTATGACAATCAGCCTGCCCTTCACTCTGGGCTTACCCTGACATTTCAGAGGCTGCCTGAAAGCACCAATATAATGAATTCCCATGTTCTGCAGTAGGAAGATGGCACTTATACAACCCTCATAAGACTCTTTTTCACTAAGATAGTCTGTTCCACCACTTAACTCTCCTTACAGCACATTAAAAAAAAGTATCTTCTGGATACCCAATCCAATTATTTCTTTTTCGGAAGAACAGTTTATCAACTACCTCTAATATCCTTTTTCACTTTGGAAGACATAGATCCTGCCCCCCTCGCTAAAACCTCTTTTTGTAAAAGAAATAAAAAGCGACATAATTCTCTGAGTTCATTTAAGCAGTAATTACGGCTTCAGTGTAGACTCATCCCTACTAAAATTAAATCTACACCATTTCTTCAAATTACTCAAGATTATTCTGAACTCAAATCCTGCTCTGAGTTACCAGCAAACTGTCCAGTTTATTGTCCACAGCTTGAGCCGACTGCATTTCACTATCCAGAACCACTCCCCTGGATGAAAACCCTTTCAATGTGAGAATGAGCCATTAATAATATCTGAGTATTTTTTTCCTATCTTAAAGTGCTTTCATTGAAGTCATATTGTCAAACAGTTGTGGCAGTGCTGCACTGAACCACAGCAAAGTCTGTAGGAGAGCCAGGATGTGCCACTCCTTACCTGATTGATTAGACAACTCTACTTCCTTCTCCTGCACGGAGGCTTCTGAATTCACCGCAGTGGTCACAGTTTCCAAGGTCCCGTCTGGCTGGGCTTCCAGTACAGCCGCATTCGCATCCAGCCCTTGTTTGCTGCCTTTTTTCTCCCCGTCACTACCTCCTTTTTGCCGTGTTCCATTTAAAGGGTGCCCATAAATTAAGTACCAAAGGAACATGTGGACCATTCTTAAACGGGGCATTTTGGGAAGAAAGCCAAGAGAACGCCCAAGTCCTGGCACTGGGAGGGAAGATTAAGTACCAAACAGAAATAAAGAGAGGATTAGAACAGGAGAAATAGCTACCTCTGCTGAACTGATGTGAAGGAAACTGGAAGGAAAGATGGGCAGTTGAGAGTAATTATAAGCTTGAGAGTAAATAGAAGCTAGCAGTAGTAAAGAAGTAGTAGTGAATGCAAATATTGCAGTTTGCAGCTGTAAAAAAAACATTGGCTAGTGGGATGCTTTAATGCAAACCCAACTTCCCTCCTATAAAAGGAGAAAAACCCCAGTAGAATCTGAGGAGACCACGACATCTGAAGATGATTATTAATAATATATGGGAAAGACGACAGAGAAAACAAAGCTGGCTGTACCTGTCACAGGGTGATAGTTTTTTAGCTGTGTTACGCCCATTTTTTCATCAGTTTTTCTTGCCCGATTATCAGCTTTACATGAGCCTTCTTGTGTTTCTCCTGAATCAGGAGCTGTCTCTTGCCCCAGGTTTTCTTCCTCAGCATGGTCCTGGGATGTTGGTGTCTGGGGAACTTTAATCCTGTATTAAAACCACAAAACACTTTGGTAAAAAGCAAGCAGAGTTCAATTCCTCCTTCCTGACTTCAGGAGATACTCAGCATCTTGCTTCCATTTCTCTGCTGCTAAAAAAGGAGATTTTTCTCTTCTTTCGCTTTATCTCCTCTGCATTTTTGCAGGCACTAGATGAGCCAAGTTCCCCAGAAGCCATCCAGACCATCGCTGCAACTCACCTGTTTGCGGTGCTGGAGTTGGAGATCCGGAACCGCACCTGCTCGATGGCACTTTTCACCAGGGGATCACCAGGACTCACCGATGGGTGCACAACAAACTCCACCTGTCCAGGGCAGCAGAGAACAAACAAAAGCAATTTGTGGAGATATTGGCTCTTCGCCAGCTGCACAAATTGTCAGGGATTAACAGACAGCTAATTAACACTAGCCACAATGGATGAATCCTATGAATAATTCACAGGATATTAAGCATGTCATTAACTGTATTAAGCAAGAGGCCAGACTGCGCGGTCTCTGTACCAGTAAATAGTTAATTTCTACAAACCCCAGTGGTTTTGATTTTTAAAATCTGAAATATTTGGGGAACAAACGTTTAAACTTGCAAATATTAGGCTGCAGGGACAGATGAAAAGCTGTACCTCACAAAGCCAACCTATCACGTACTGTTGCTGAAAGACCAGTCACATTTCCCGTCTGCTCTCCAGGAATTGTGCAGCGGGTAACTTCCAACAGATTCTCTCCCTGCTCACGAACATTTCACACCAGAGCTATAATGACGAGCCTCAGCTTTACAACCACAGACGTTTTACTTCCATAAACCTCAATAACAGCGGATTTTTGTTTAAAGAAAAATAGATCAGGTTCTACAGGTTGCAGCTCAGAAGCCAACTTACGATTTCTCATACACTGCTGGCTTTTGAGAGGGGATTAGACAGAATTGTATTGCAGCCTGACGGCGCAGGGAGAGAGCCAGAACTGCAGAACTGATAAACAGCAGCACCTCTCAGAGGGGAGACACAGAGACTTTGATCTCTGGGCTATTTCTTGGTCTCACTGTTACCTGCAGCACAATAATTGAAAGCACTAATCTGGTTTTCACAGTAGCTTAGTTTGGGACATGCAGCTTCTGGGCAGCTCAAACATGGGTTCTGCTACAAAAAGTGAAAGTCATCCCCACATTTTAGGCCCAAAACATTCTGATAAGTCCGAAGGTTGTGAGAAAAGCTGTTTCTGCTGCCAGAGTTTGTGCAGTCACCTTTTTACTGATGCCGTCTTGAATGACTGTTGTACGGTAGAGCCTGAGGAGTCCTTCTTGCGCAAGCTTCTGGACCAGTCGTACAATAGATTTTTTGCAGCATTTAGTGGAGACGCCTTCTTGCTTCTCTTGATCCATGACCATTTTCTGAAGTCTAAAAGATGCAAAAAACTCCCTTGTAATGTAGGCAGTTTGGAGCACTGTTGAGCTTAGCAGTTTGTTAATGTGGGGTGAACGGGTAATTCCCTACTCCTAGCAATTACTGCTCACTTTTCCCTTCTGCTGTAGATAACTAGTAACTTAGCTTCAAATTTCAGCTGCATTTTCTTTGTAATCAAGCTTGTTCTTTTTCCCTGAGGGCTGCTCTTCTGGTGACAGCAAGGTCTCAATGCCAGATTTCCCTGCGTATGGCTACCGAGCGGTTATGAATCCAACCTCCCCGAGGTCAGGAACTACAGGGTTTTTTAAGTGACGGTTAAACATATAGTTTGTATTTCCACCTGTGAGCTCAGTTCAGGTTGGGGCAGAAGGAGTTCACTTAGTGGCACTCAGAGCTCAGAACCTACACAAGCACATCAGCAGAAGACATAATCACACCACATGAAGCTGCAAAGAGCAGCGAATTTCACGATCCTGCTGGAATCCCGGTGACCAGAGATGACTGGCATGAAGACACGAGTCTCTACAGTCCGTGACAGTGTAATACATGAACAATTTTTGAAACCATGTGGAAATACAACTTATGCAGATGAAAGAACCCTAAAGAAGGGAAATGTGGTATCTTACTGTGTGGCCCCAAGCACTAGGGGATAAGCACCGTTTAAAAATTCACACGTGTCAGTATCCGCAGAGAACTATTATTGCTTCCAAAGAACTGATTCATTTTTAAGGTTCAGTAACCCCCCCTCCCCCATCTTCCATGTGCCCCCCTCTCCGACATCACAGCGTACAGTGCCGTCAGGGACAAGAACAGCCAAAACGGGAACAAGCAGAGTTGCTCACTGAAGTAGCTATCGAACCACAGCCGGTCCCCAGCACGCAGTGTTCAGGGGCACTCACGTGAACAAGCTCTCAATTAGCCGGAGGTTTCGAACAGCTTCCACGATGAGATTCCGGCGCTTCAGCAGCCTGTAGGTTTCGTGAGATCTCTCCACTGCCGTAGCTTTGGAACGCTTTTCCTTCTTTTGGCCACACGTCTTCTAGTGCACAGCACAGAGAAAATAAAAATTTCACATGAACTACTCAATGTCTTCAGCCATGTGTGGTTCCTCACACAGCTGCATCTGAGGAATTCAGAGTTTTGATGTATTTATTTATTTGACAAACCAGTCAGATGGGGATTACCCTTTATCTCCCCTTCACAGGCAGGCAACCAAGGCAGAAACGAAGATTTCCATGCAGCTGGATGCAGAGATTTATGCTCTTCCTCTGCCAATCCCACTTTGAGCCATTTAGACCTCAGAGTTTTGGCCTAGAAAGCTGTTGACTGCCCTAACGTGCTGAGCCCAAACAGCATATCCTGTCTCTCAGAAAGGTCTGTCCCAGGCTCAGTCCTGCAGCAGTGCAGCTACACAACTACCATGTCAAAACCCATTTGTTCCTCCTGGTTCAGAGTAGACAGGCCAGATGATATGCAGCACTTGTGTGCCCAGACATGAAGCGATGACACGCATGAAGTCAACAGAGGGAATTTGGAGAACACCAGGGAACTAACCCAGAACTGTACTGTAATTTATAGCAACACTGCAGCCAAACCACGAACTTACTTGGAAATTAAATTGAAAAAACAAAACAATCTCATAAATGAATAAAAACCCCTACAGCTTGAAGCCTTGCTGTACAAGTACATAAATCAGCTCAGACAGACGTACCAACAAGAAAACGTTAGGACACGGGATCCTACCTTAGGGTCTTCCAGTCTGACCTCCTCCACCACAGCCACGTCTCCATCTTCATCGGTGGAATGAGCACAGGTGGCAAGGCTGGACTCCTGCTTTGGCACTACCAAAGTAGAACTCTCTCCCGAAAGGCTGTCTGGGAGCTCGTCGGGCTCCTCAAGAATTTGAGAGGAAGGCAGCTTCTTCCCTTGAGACTTCACAGCCGTTGGCTTTGAGCCTGGTTTAAGAGCAAAGTCTTGTAACTGTTCTGCTCTCCCCTTTCCCTGTAAACGTTCAGCTTCTCTCTCTGTAAAAGGCGTTCCCCATCCACCCAGGTAACTGTACTTAAAAGCATTCTGCTACGTTTTTCACCTACACTTCCACCCTGCTGGAAGCAGTGGTTTGATCACACATTTAGCCTCCACAAGTTAAAAAAGGGAACTCCCTGTCATCAAAGAATTCTGTCCATGCCGAAGCTCCTTCACAGGCAGACCTAAAAGGCCATGAAGGGCCAGATTAGCTTATCCAGAAACTGCTCCCTGAAGAGTATCTGTCAGATTCTCATGTTCTGCCAGAAACCTGACTTCTCTGACTCAAAGCAGAACGAGATCAAGGATTTAGTATTACTCCAAAGGTAATCTCCCTTCCCTTGGAGTTTATCAGAGAAGTTGAATGAACATTCAAAGAGTTACAACAGATTCGGGATTTGTCTGACCCTCTGCAGAATCATTTCAGCCCTTCAATCTGATAGAAAAATAACTGAACACCCAAGAGCCCATTTCATTGACATTTTCATTACAGAGGGGTAAGGAGAAGCAGACTGTCCCAGTCAGGATCGTCACTAACATCAGCGCACTCTTCAAGGATTACCATACCTCCAGTGTTCCAAAACACAACGCTTCTGGTGGAAAGACATCCAAAAAGCATAGAACTAATCAAAAAAGTGTTAAAATAAATACATGATCAAAACCTTTAATGGAAGCTAAAGGCATATGATTTTTTTCTGTAATAAAAGGATCCCCAAGAAAAACGCAAGGTTCTTTCCAGATTTCAGAACTATGATCTACCTTTAGCTGGTGTTGACTGATGGGTATCATCTTGGACACTTAATTTCAGAGAACCAGAGTTGGCCTTTTGACCTTTTCGCCTCTTCTTGCCATCTTTCCCTTCTTCTTCATTGTCAGACTCTGAGACCAAAGTATCATCCTCTCCAGGAGATGCATCCTCCACAGGCGGGGAATCTTCGGGCACTAGAGCCAAAGTAACGGTAGCTAACTGCTCACTTCTCGCCTTCTCTCTCTCAAACTGACGGTTTAAATCACTCTCCTCTGCAAAAATGTACGAAATATACTTTGTGGTCCTTTGCCGACCTTCATCCTCCATAAAACCCTACGGAAATAGTTGGAATGTTATTTTACCACCTTTCTTATCCATTCTTGCACCCTGTTCTCCAGCATGAGAGTGAAAATTTTCTAACTGTTGTCCCCTCACATCAAAAGTTGTCACGTTATTCTCCTTTTTTCTAAATAACAACATTGACTAACAACATACAGTAACCAAAAGAAATACCACCCTTGAAAAATAAATAGATCTGCATTACCTGCACACTAGAATGAAAAGCCTACAGTATGTGAGGAGTAGAAAAGTCTCAGGAAGAACAATTGTATACAGAATGGAAACCAGTATTTCTGAGAAAACATCTTCTGTGAAATAACTGCAACGAGGAGTTTCCAGAGTGAATCAGCCTTAAGTGGAACCACTGTTGCCCTTTCGGCTACAACAGGTGCTTTGATGGATCTAGACACTCACTCAAGTCTATTGATGAGGGAAGTTTCCACCTTCACAGCTGTCTTAGAAAAACTATGTTTAGATATTCCAATGGTTTATATAGTTTGGTTTTAGTTTTACAGAAGTTTCTTAGTAAAAAAAATCCCATGGAGGGAAGATGGCAGTTATCCTGCCTCTGTGAAAAGGGGCAGGTGGGTGTGTACCAGCTGAATTTGTTCGTCTTGTTGAAGAAAATATCGAAATAACTGGAAATAAGGAGCTCAATCACCATAACCTCTACAAAAGTAACTGTTTTTTTTCCTAGAATTTACTGGTATGTTCAGGAGGCAAGCAGATTAATGATTTTAAACATACAGAGGGTCTCCAACAAAATCCTTCCATAGCCAATCTTGCAAAACAGAAGTTGTCTTACAGTCAAAAACTGAGCAAAGTGGCTATTTTGAGTTGAGACATTTAGGTTCATCTTCCCAAAGCAGCAGCCCCCAGGTGACAGAATTATCTGGTTGAGAGACCTTAATGATTATTGACTGCAGCCATACACCCTGAATTACCAGGTTCCCTAAATCACATCCCTCAGAGCCACATCTAAACGGCTTTTAAACACTCCCAGGGATGGGGACTCAACCTCGTCCCTAGGCAGCCCGTCCCAATGCCTCACAACCCTCTCTGTATAGAAATTCTTCCAGGTCCTCGGTTACGACTGATTACAGTGAGTGACCTGGGTAAGTGGAGGAGGCCAGGTGACATGAGGCTGAGGCCAGTTGCTCTCCCCCATCTCTTTCTGGAGGGCACATCTCTGGTGTGTCGTGGTGCTGGGAACAGTGTTTCTCTGGAGCACTGTGAAGTGGCGGCCAGCGGAATCCCACCAGCTGGTGTGGATCACCAGAACGTGCGCTCCATGCAGGCAGAAAATACGGGACCACGTGCATTTTTCTCCACCATAAGCACCAGGCACAAACCTGTGTAAAACATTTGTACGTCTGGGTCAGCAAACTGTGAAAGCCAAGGCTGCTATTGAGGAACCAGCAAAGGCAAGGTGTGTCCGCAGGGCAGACGTGTTACACTGACAGCTAGGCGAGTCCTCATCTTACAGGACTTGACCTACGCCTTTTCCTCAGCTGAAGTCACACTCTCTTCCATCTTACCAGCACCCTTTCACTGTCTATTCTCCAATCCCGGCTGTTTCTATTGTTTGAGGTTAACAGCGTTATGACCTATTACCACAGTAACCACAACTGCAGCTCCCATTTCAATACGTCTGTAATTATTTCAGCCTTACCTTGACAACTTTGTACCTCTCCAGAAGACGACAGAGCATCCTTGCTTCTAGCTTCCCCACATTCATGGCCAAGCGAATTTCTGCCTGAGAAATACCTTTGGTTCCCCTGCTTTCAACTGTTTGGGAAAGGAAAACCAGACAATACCTCAGGAAAATAATCTGAGCAAATCATACACACGTTTGTATGCACCTTCATATGTTCTGAATCACATATGGCAGAACAGAAAAGAAAATGCCCTGCCTACAACCAACGACACTTTCACAGACACATACAATATATAGACAAGTATTGACAGGAAACACAATTTCAGGTGAAGCAGTGCCCCAGCAGAGCGACACTTGAAGGCAATAGCTCAGGTTCAAAACCAGGGTGGATTCTTCCCCTGACAGCCTTCTGCAGTTAGATATTAATTTCTCCGTTATGAAAGGAAAAGAGGTGGAAGAAGGAGGAACGTGGCTTTCTTCAGCACCTTTTCTCATCCCACCACGACATCCTGTTTCTACCATGCTGTTTTATTTGGGTGGTATTGAATAGTTGAGAAGCTTCCAGGGTAGCAGCACCTATAGCTCCAGTCTAATCTGAACATAAAGCTCATATTTTCCATGAAAAACTGACACTTTGGATACATAAAAAGCAATCAGAACTTACCCCCCACAACAGATACCTTTCTTTTACACATACAACGAAAGGCAGCAGTGGGAAAAACCTTTTGCATGTCTTACTCCATCACGTACTTAGCTCATAAGCCTGGGTGAGCATATCCCTTTCACAAACAATATCCACCGGCTGAACAGCTTTTGTGATGATCTCCTCTTCATCATCATCATGATAATCTTCCATTTTCTTCCGAAATTCCTTTAGTAATTTGAGGCAACGGACCATGACGTCAGTCCCTGTGAACATCAGCGTTAGTAACAACAAAAGGCAGGGTTTGTGTGCATCTCGAAACCATTTTATTTCTTTCAGCAGCAGGAAGTAGTAGTAATGTAGTGGGGAACAAAGGACTAAAGGCAACTGCTCATTTCTAGGAAAGGTTTGCAACAGCTTTTCCCTGTATGTGAATCTGTCAAAACACTGAGTAGCTGAATTTGTGGTGCTCCGGATCTTCAGGTCTGGCGACATTAGGACTGCCGAGTACAGGGAGCAGAGTGGAAAACACAGCAGTAACAGGAGAAATTTCACAAGCACAAACAAATCAATGAAAGGATAAAGTGCTGATCCACAGTATTACCCCGTCAGAACACATGCCTGTCCGTGAGATCACTCCCTCAGTATAAAACCACTCCTTTTCGCTACAGACCCAAAGCATTTTTCACTTTCTATAAATGCAAGAAAACGGTACATTTGAAGACACCAAACTCGTACAGTAAGTACCTGGTTGGAAAACTATCCCTTAGCACAGGACTCCCTTCCTCAGCATGTGATCGAAGCGGACACCAGTTCGTGGGGCCCTAGCAAGTGCTGCCGCGAGTTCCCAGTATTTAAAAAACCAGGACCTAAAACAACTGTCCATTGAACTCGTCCTAGCACCTCCTTCTGTATTTGTACGCGTGTGTGTGGGAGGAGGCACACACCAAGCAATGAGCATCCTGACGAAGAGGCTCAAACAGAAGAGTCCTGCCCCACCCAGTCAGCTCTTACAGCGTAACTACAACGTACAGTTATGACACACGGATCCAACATCTCTCTGAGAAGAGGTCTTTCTCAGCCTTTGTCTGCTGATTCCAACACATGGTGTCAGTTATATTAGGGAAGCTTTATGTGCAACCACACAGGAGCAGCTGAGCTTCTAGATTCCTTGTCCAAAGTCTCTGCAGCTCAGGAACAGCCAGGTCCGTTAACACGGCTGGGGTGAAAACAGACACAAGAACTAAGGCTGTCACACAGAAGGACAGAACACACTGCTGCCCGCCAGCCACAAGAATCTCATACGTCATGGATTTCCACATCGTGACACGTTCCTGCGCGCTGGCTGTGCTCCAGAACTCTCCACCTACTTTTCTGTGGGATCCCAGAAGGGCAGAGTGGGGACAGATGACTTCAGGAGAATGTAGCGATCCTCATCTCTGATATAAGGATGACCTACTGTCATCAGTGTCATCTAGCTCCCGCGGAACAACTGAAGTGGCCAGTGCTAAACTGAACTAGGTCACTGTTCACTGCCAGCTTATCCAGTCGCAGGGATGCAGCAGCTACTGCAGAAGTAGCCAATCCATCCTGCAGCAGCGGCTGGGACCATCTCGACTCCCCTGGTACAGCCCTGCTGTGAAAAATGCCAGGTGAAAGCTTTACCTGAGAACGTTAAGGCTTCAGCTGATGAATTTTACCTTGTGTATCCCTAAGACCAGCTACCGAAGCCTCGCTGTTGATCCACAGTAACTTAACCATGTGACTGAGCTCCAGACCAGAGGATTCCATTATTTTTCCTCAATATGAATCCCTTCCCTGCCAGTATCTAAGATACTGCTTAGGACAGTAATTAAGTGCTGACATTTTAGTAGGGCTGCAGGCACAGTTATCGCATCCTCTCTATTTCTACTGCCCATTAATTTTCACTTGAGGTAGTATTTGAAAAGACAAACCCCCCTCCTCCCAACCCAGCAAAACACCCAAACACACCAATTCCTTTTACTTAGCTCCTGCTGCCTAATAATGTGATTCCCATAGTGGATGCTCTGGCCTCCTCCTCACTGCTCCCCATGTATTTCTATCTGCTTTCCTGGGTAACTATTAAACTATCTTGATCTCCAATGAAAATCAGCTATTATTAACTCATCCGAGTCTAATGTCTAGTGGTTTTCAGGCATTCTTGTGGATTTTCAGCTTTTAGGTCTGTGAGATGAAGTTACCATTCAAGTGAAGGATTCCTCAGGGGGCTTTTCTGATGACAAACAAGCAGTAAATGCCAATCCGACAAAACATGAAGCATCTACTGCCCTTTGTACTGCCATCTATAAAAGGACTTGTATTTTCTTGTCATCTCAGTCAATACTTAAAATGCAAGTTACTTTTACTACTGAATATAAACTCTATTTTTTAGGAACACTATCCAGTCTTCCGGGTTTTATTTGCAAGTATGAGGAAGTATAAACAAATTTAACCTGGTGTGACACTACTCAGAGGCAGCGTTAAGAAAGACTCTTGGGTCTTGCCAGTGCTGAGCAGCGTGACTAAAGGGATCCTCGTCATACAAGCCACTGAGTGCTGAGACACGTGCTCACACCAGGTATACACTAACTGTTTATAAAACATATTTTGTACAAATTTGATGATAATTTTCCCACTTATTCTATTGTCTCCTGCTCTGTTGAGGATCTCCACCGCCTTCTTGAAACTGTGAATTTAAACGAGTTCTCCTGTGTGAAGCTCCCCGATACCCCGACGGGAAGGAGGAGGACTTGAGTACTTCATGACAGATTAACTTGCTCAGTCACTCGTTTGGTCAGCACGATGGTGGAGGTTTCTCTCTGAACCATGCTACATGCTGTACCTACTTCTGGCTGTTGCTTCTCTTCGTTCATAATACAATGTCCCTACAGAGAGGTTTCCTTCCCCCAGACTTAGAAGATTTCAAGGAATTTGTTATCTTATCAAGAGCCTTAACCCAGCTCCATGTAACTGGCATTCGCTTCCTTCTCACATTTTCATTGGCTTCTCCAGCTGTTCCTTTATGATCACTCCTACTCACAAAGACCAGGTAATCTGCAATGTTTAGTTCATGTCAGATTTAATTTTTTTTGGTTTGTTTTACAAACAGTTCACTCTGAAAAACACACTGTTCATCTTTTGGAACGATTTTCTTTCTAACCCTTGCAAATCTGCCTCTTAGGATTTTCTGTGATGAAAGATTTGGTTCAGATTTTCTCAAGCAATTGCATTAATTCTACTGGTGAAATTATCCTGCCTCATACTTTCAATTATTACTTCTTGCAGGTTTTTTCCTCATGCAAGTTTTATCTGCACCTTTTTCCGAGAGCAGTTGCTGTCTGTCGTTCCCTTTCTTCACACAGTTCTGCTCGTCTCTGTCTCTACACTACATGTCTGGAAGTTATCAGCAAACCTCTTAAATTTGAATGCAAAGCTGGTTATGCATCAAACTATCCCTCAGCAGACTACGGCTTTTTTGAATAGCAGTTGTTTGTTTTCACTTTCGCGTCTTTTAAGACTTGAAACTTCTAGATAGAACAGCATCAACGTAATTACACAAACAGAAAGCAAAAATAGGGTTCTGGTTACCTTTCTTTGTCTTGTAGGGTCCTCCGTTGGGGTGTATATCCTGTAAGGGGATGGATATCACCTTGGCTAGGCCAGCATTCATCATATACTGATAGAGGCGTTTGAAAGTTCTCTCACTAAGACCCTAAATGCAAAGAGAAACAGCAGAGTCGTTGCAGCCCCCAAGTCTCACCCGTAGGTGACTGGTACCAGACATACGCACTGCCTGTTCTCAAAACACTGTATTTGGGGTTGGGATATCAAAGAAGGAACGGAAAGGCTGCTAGTGCAGACCCCTGGCAGAGTGTGAGGTGCTGCTGGGGCGTGTTCTACCCCTCCAGTGCTGCCCTCCAAACCAGCAGCAGCACTGAGCCGCGAAGGACTGCACGACGACGGCCGCTGACCAAACCTGTCCAGAACCGCAGAACCTCGCAGAACCCCTTCCTTGCAACAAAGAGCAGCAGTAACTACATCTAGTTTTTTAGGATCCTTCTTTTGATATCCTACCCCAAAATTCTGTGCAACTTTAAAAGCCAGGCAGCATGACTGCCTGCCTTTGGTAGTAACCATCACGAAAGAGTAATGAATCTCACCAATTCTTCCCTCAAGTTTCCTAACGTTTCCATCTGGTTTGAACGGGCACTCAGCATACTTGAGAGCTTCTCCATCAGAATATCGTATTTGCTCCTCCTGACCAAGAGAAGAAAATTATTTTACATGCACGTAACTTTATAAATGTAAAATGTACCTTGGCAAAATGCCTGTCACTACAGAAAGCACGCTGAAGCGTTCTCCGGTTGGCTTAGGAATTAGGAGCTTTCTTTTTGGTTTCTGAATAGCACATGGGAGAATTTGTCACTACAGAGAGACTCCACCTGAGGGAACAGTGACAGGCTGTTACTTCATTTGCAATCCACAGAGGCACAAGTTCTAATTATAAATAAGAAAGGAAAAGAAAAAATCTATGACAAATATGTTTGAAGTGAGAACACTCTAACAGAATGATCAGTGCTACAATAAGGCTTCTGTAGGCAGGCAGCAGGCACTAGAGCACTGTTGTTTACAGCTCCAAGACAAGGAAGTTTTAAACTGTCCAGCATTTGGAAAAGGAGTTAAGGAAACTGAGCAGAGTCGAGCCCAGGAAACTGATGGTTCTGTCACTGCAGAGCAAACTTCCATCACAGTCAAAGGTCACAGCCTGCCCACCACGTCTGTAAAACACCCGAGCGGCACACACCTATCCACGTGGAAGCGCGTCAGCAGCAGCAGAATCGAGTGTTGCTGTGCTCCACTCGGCAGCCTTATCACGTGGGACTGCATCGTTATGAGGCCATTTCTGTCCAACACGCGTCGGTGATAATGAATTTTTCCAGCGTCCACTCTAGAGAAAAGACAGCAAGAGATCTATAGGCATGCGCAGGGACTTCTGCAAATAATTTTCAACTATCCAGCATCCCCAAACACATTCCTAAACTCCCTGCAGTATCAGCAACACTGGAGACATTCATTTTCCAAGTGGCGATCTCAGAATTAGGCAGTGCCAAAATTCAGATAACCTGTGAAAATTATTTTCATAGTTAATCCAATCAAAGAGAGAGAAGCACCTCTGATTTTAACCCACCGTCCCTCTGCACACTCACAGTGTCACGATGTGGTTTGACGAGACAGCCGAAGCCACGCCGTGTCCCCAGGCCCTCTTTCTCCAGCCTCTCCTAACTCCCAGCTACAATCTCTGCCCCTCCTGTAACAACTCAGCTATTCACCTCGCTGACTCAGGCTGCTGAAGGGACAGAAAAGCCTCCACAAAAGATCTGCCCTCTGCCCCCATCACCTGAGTTACCTCCAAGAACTTCCCAAGGGGCAGAACACAATGCCAGCGTGGCCAGCAAGCTACAAATGCTGCGCCTCTAAGAGCAGTGAAGCCCTAGGAGTGCTGCTACTGTTCTCCAGCTCTGCAGAGCCAACGCAGAGCTCCCCAAGAGGGCGAGTAACGCTCCTCCATCGCCACACACGCAGCCTGGTGTGGAGGCTGCGAACTCGGGCGCCCATTCAGGTCACACAGGGCAGATGCTGGGGACAAAAGGTGGACATGCAAGAATCTCCTCAGAACTTGGGCAGGATAAGATGCTTCCTCAGCAATTTAGACAAGGAAGTGAAAATCATTGTTCCATCCCAAATTTGAAGAAAAAGTGATTTAAAAAAAGCAAGAACTTCTTCTACAAATTAGAAACCTGTCTATTGACCCAACAGACAATCTCTGGTGCCATGAGAAAACATCAACAAGCATAATGAGCTCGAGGGAGAGACCAGCGTACTTCGAGCAACACCGGTTCCAGGGACCACATGGTGCTGGTAGCGCAGATTTAATTCATACTGCCAGATACAAACTTACTTGAAAGCCCCACTGTGAAGGTCCCTCTGGAGCTCCCCTTGCCACCTCGCACGACCTAAGCGCTCCAATATACAGTAGGAGAAGTCAGGCAGTTTTAAGTCGGGGTCCCCCTCCCAGCCTATTAAAGCCCGGTAACGCTGGTCTTGGGAGGCAACAATGACCAGTTTGTCCCCCCATCTAAGAAAGAAAAGGAAAAGCAATAAATTGTTATTAGATCCATAAAGCCAGAGAGATCAATCGCTCTCCCCCCAGAAACATCCTTGATATAATCAGCACAAACTGAGCGAGGACTAAACTTTAAAACCTCAGTTAAAAACCTTTTAATGCCAGATACAAGGATTTCACTCACTTTTCAGCAGCTTCTACATAAGTATAGCAAGGCTGCAAGTCCTTCCTCCTTATTTGATCAGTGATATCTACTCTCTCTTTAAAATACTGGCAGGAACCTTGTATGCCATCTTTATTATCCAAAATCATGTGGACAGGATAAATATCATCTGAAGGAAGAGGATCTCTTTTGGTTTCCAGTATCCCTGTTTCAAGGTCTATTTCTTCATATCTGAAATAAAAGCAGAGAGCCAACGTTTAGCCAAGCGAGGGGAATTTGGAACTGAAATACAAAAGACTGTCACAAACAATGCTGAGGCCTCTGTGAAATATCCTGGAAAAGCAAAACTGGTTTGAACCCACCAAACTGGAAACCACAAAGAGCAGAGCTGTGCTCCTTGGGTACGACCGAACCCTACCAGCAGGAGAAGGGGAACACACGATGTGCTCTTCAAAAACTCCAGGATATTGAAGCGGGGGGAATAAAAAGAAACTTCTATTAGTTTACTGTAAGGGAAAACAACAAGCACATCCTCCCTGAGGAGCCGGGACACAAATTCTGCTTATGCCCTTAGGACACCGCTGCAGCCAGGACTCGAACCCGCAGCTCCCAGCCCGCACTCCAC
>NW_010406574.1:55387-57261 GCF_000710305.1 Buceros rhinoceros silvestris | reverse complement strand
TGGGGGACACCACTTGTCTCTGGCTGCCAAACGGATTTAACTCCACTCACCACCGCTTTTTGGGCCTGGCCGTCCAGCCAGCTTTTTACCCAGAGAAGGATATGCCTGTAGGAGCCATGATCATCCAGTTTCTCCACGAAAGTCCTGTGGGAAATGTTGTCAAAGGCTTGACTAAAGTCTAGATAGACAACGTACACAGCTTTTCCCCCGTCACCTTGTTACAGAGGGATACAACTGCCTGGACTCTACCTCCTGTTAAACACCTACTGTTAAGGAGGAGAGCTCAAATGCCCCAGATCCTGGGGGCAGGCAGACAGGAGTGGAAGATGGTTCAGAGCTTACAGCACCTCTTTCTGCCTTGATTACTGTGTCCCAAGGGCTGGATGAAGGCCAGTGTTGTCTTACCCTGCCAAGGTGCAATAGCATTGACCAGGGACAGGTCCTGGTCCCTCCCAAGAGGAAGCTGGCTGTAAGGAGACACACCAGATTATATACAGGAGAGAAGGAAGCGTGGTGGAGACCCCTCTCACCCATAGTCCCAGTGTCTCTGATCACACAGGTCCATTCAGACACCTGCCCTGCAGAGAGCTGCTCTTCTGGCATATCAAGAAGATGGCACTGCATGCGCTGTTAGGAAAACCTGGGCCCCTGCTGCACGCACCATTGGGAAGCTTGTGCAGAGAGCTGTTCAGATACAGCTGACAGAAAGAAGTGAAAGCAATCAGTCCTCTCTGGGGCTTCAGCAACGTCCTCAGTAGAGCCAGAGGCCATTTCCCCTCACGCCTGATTCACGGTGTTAACCGTCTCTTCCGGATTTGCACTTGAATACTTTTTTTAAAAACAAGAAGAAGAATTTGAAAACATGCGAGAGAAGGAAAGTGCTGGTGGCCCCTCCCTTCTGCCTGGGCTCAGCAATTATCGTGTATAACCAGCCAGGATACATGAATAAAGCAGGTGAATTCCTTCTTCCCCTCAAAAGGATTAAAACCCACATTTCTGGCCTCCCTGGAGACTTCAGGCTACCTTGGCAGGGGGGACGCTTTTTAGACTTTGAGCTAAAGCTAGGCTGCTGTGCAAAAATGAATTAAAATTAATCTCTAGACACGTGAGCCTGACAGCAGCTTAGCAATGTGGAGCTCAGCTGGCGCTGGGGAAACCTGCCTACGTGCGCCTTAGCCTGTGGCTTGCTGTGTAAAGGCTTGTCTAAAGGCTCATTTGTGCAGCAACTTTCCTCAAGCTGTGCTTGAAGAGAAACCAGGGTAGCTGCTGCTGGTGGCTTCTGTATGAAGCCTGTTGCCGCTAGGTGGGTGTTGAGGAGGAAGGTCTCTGCGGAAACCCACAAAGTTTCTCTGTGCTGCTCAGGGTTACGTGTCTCTCTGGTACTGAGCTGAGCAGGTTTGTAAAAAACCTCTTTGTTTTTTTGTAAAAAAAGTTTGTAAAAGTTTGTAAAAACTCAGGCATTTGTAGGTGGGCATGAACAAAGTCTGAGGTTATGGTGTAGTTGGACAGTGGTTTTGAAGATCGCAGTTTGGGAGTTACATCACATTTGTACCTTAGGCGTCTAAATCACTGGGTCTCTGTCCCGCAGCAGTGAGAAGCACAGTCCCATTGCCACTCAGGGGGAACTATACTCCTAAGCCGCTTAAGCGCTTCTCGAAATCCCGCTGCAGATGTGAACAGGCGAAAGGCGTGTTGCTGGTTGTGCAGTGCGTGGGCCTCGGGGCCCTTCTGCAGGCAGATTCAGGACTCTGCTGCTGCAGCTGCAGGAGTGCTCCAACAGGAGTTGCTGCAAGGAAATTCTGAGAAACGCCTTTCTGCAGAGCTGAGCAATGGAAATCTTTTCCACAGAAATGGTAGCCCATGTCGGAAGAAAT
>NW_010406574.1:36392-55299 GCF_000710305.1 Buceros rhinoceros silvestris | reverse complement strand
AAAAAAAAAAAAAAACACGTTCATCCTGGATGCATGTTTTAACAGGAGGTGATTCCTCTCACCTTTTCCTTCTATTTCTCTGTGGAAAACATAGGTGGTGGTGGTGGTATTTTTTTATTTTCTTTTCAGTTTGTTTAGTCAAAAACCAATTTTGTGTTGTGAAACACTGTGTCCTGGGAAAGTTTAGTTCTCCCGTACATCTTCCACTCAGTACCTCAGTTCTAAATGCTCGCCTGCCACAGATTGCAAAATCGGGTGTAAACAGTACAGTCTTGTATAGACAACATGCTGTAATGCCTTTGTTTATATTTTGAAGAAATCTGTTTATTCCAGGGGAAAATATGGGCTTACATTTGAAGCGCTAATAAATGACGAAACCTTATAAAGGCAACATCTATGTATATATACATACACACACTGGTTACTGATGTGAAAGAAATTGATGTGTACTATAGCTGTATGTATTAAATATTAAACAACCCAACAATAAGCTTTCCAAAGAAGAGACAATTGCCACGCCACCTGCAGTAGCTTTGAAGAAGCAAGATAATGCGAGGAATTAAGCACATCTGCATGGACCCAGTGTCAGAAAACATGTTTTTCTACCTCAGTCAGTTATATGTCAAGTTGAATTAGCAGCCTGAGTATGATGTCTTCCCTTCATGCTTACCCATCTCTGAAGAGGTCCTTTGGGTTATGTACAAGACGGCTGTCAAATTTCCTGAGCTAATTAAGTCCTCTCACTTTACCATGGCAAGGAGGCCACGAAATCCAGGGCAAGAGTGTTAAATATTCTGAAGAGGCTGCAGTGAGTGTGGGTTAGGGAAGGACTATGCTGGGTTATGACAGTTAGCGATCACTTTCTCACCAGCCTGCCTTTTACTCCCATTTGCTGTGTTTTTTCAATGTATTTCGCTTCATGCAAAGTGCTAAGCGTTTCAGAAAAAGTATTTGCAAAATGTACAGAGACCTCCTGGTCCTGATTTGAATATTTTGAAAACAAAACCATAGCAAACTCTCATCTCTTCTCTAACTACGTTTGCCAGGATGTGACTGTTGTCTCATGCTGTCTCTTTTTATTGCACATCAGAGTTATATTGAAAGAAAACAGGCGGATGAGTAGGACCACAATTAATCACAGTTCAATCGTGCTGTGACATTATCTGCAGGCATATCAGATCTGCACTGCATTTATGTGGAACACTCACCCATACGTTATGACTTCTGTTGAGAGAAAGCCATGTGACCAGGAGAAAGTAGCATTTGTAGAAACTAACTAGCACAAGGAGTCAAATGTGGGCTATTTGTGGTACAGCCTGGGTAAGGTGGCAGAGAAGGCAGAATTCACAATGAATAAATTTAATATTGCTACCCAAAGAGAGATCGCTGAGATTTCTGTTTTCTTGCTTGGAGAGGAGCCCCTTCTCAGTGTCTCCAGGATCGCAGCGGTTACTGCTAATGCGTTAAAAGCAAAGAAAGCTTAGGGCTGGGTATTACTTCAGGAGCAGCAGCACATGGCTTGCCCCAGCCCCACCACTCCGACACTCCCCATCTTTGTTCCTGCGATACAGCCGTCCTGAAGTGGTTAGCCACACGCACGGCTCCACACTAGCCTCGCAGCCTAGGAGACATAACCAACCCTGCCGTCGCTCTTAAGCAAGGACCACTAACCGTCACTTCAGCTGGCTGGGGTCTCCTGGCACATCTCCTTTAGCTGAAGAGCAGCACAGAGCAGTGCCGATTGCCTCGCATAGCTTCAAACTGCCCGTCAATCCCTGAAAAACCTCGAAAGAGCTGAAATTACGGCAGAGCTATGTCTCTTTGCTGAGACTCAAACAAACCCCAGATCCTGGCAAAGCCCTTCCTGGGGTTTAGCTGTAGGTGGCTTCTGAAGCAACAGCGGGACGATTCTTTTTCTAACGTTAACTGCAGTTTAGTTTTGAAGCGGCGAGCGCAGCGGGCGGCAGCAGAGGAGCGTTTGCAGGACGGTCCCGTCTCCTTCGTCTGCCGGGACAGGAAAGTGCCCCAGCCCCGGCCTGGCCCGGCGCCGGGCACGACGGCGCGGGAGTGGGGAGGAGGCACTGCGCCGAGAAAGATGTTACTGGGTTTTAAGTACCAAGGAGCCTTTTATCTTTACCGGCAAAGGCATCGGGGCATTGCCTGCCTCTGTGAAAAAAGGATTTGTGTAAGATAAACCGCTGTGTTCTTCCCCTTGCACTGTAATAGCAGGAGCCGGCAGTTCGTGCTGCTGCCCGTCGGGGTTTCCCTGGCTAACACAGAGACGTGCTCTTGACTTCCTCCACTCTCTTCTCAATAGTAACATAAAACAAGAACATGTCCTGCGGCTCCTTCAGCCGTGTGAAGTGCTACAATGCAAAAGACTGTGTTTTGACAATCACCCCTCTTCTTGTGCTCTCTGGGTTTGTCATTAATAAAGGGTATTGCCCCCCCCCCCCACACCCCGAAGTGTTAGTTATCAAATGAAGTTATGGGTTTACCCACTTTACTTATGATTTTATTACGGAATGTTGCCCAAAGGATTTCTTTACACTGTGGGTCGTTGGTAGGATTTGGGGAGGGTTGGGTCTGGGTTTTTTCTGATGGAAAAGAAGGGGAAATAATTGTTACAGTGAAGATAAATCACAGTCAAAACCTCTGTTAGTACTGCACTGTGACCGTAACTCAAGAGAAACTATAGAGGGCAGACTTCTAAAATGCTTCAAGCTCTGAAAAGATGCAGACAGGTACTTCATCAGCTTCCCCCCCGAGAAAACGTTAAGTGCCTGCCTCCTAGGGGTTTTGCATGGTTAACCAGCTAAGCATTGTCCTGAGATGGTTCGGGAAGCCTACGGGATAAAAACGATAGTCATTGCGGTGTGTCAGCAGCCAAGTAGCTCCTATTGTATGTCTGCTAATTATGATACCTAATACAACCGAGTTGCCATTTCCTCGTCCCTCCCTTTGTCTCGGAGTTGTTGTGTCACGAATTGTGTCTCCTTGTGTACTAGAAAACACTTTGGTCTGGACAGAGGGTTTTTCGTTGTCTTATCTGTGAGTATTGCTTATCGTCTGCATGGGCCTTGGTTTCTAACTTGTTCATTGTGAGATACAAAGACCCTTGCAGATGCAGAGAAAAATGGAGAGAAGTGAACCCTCGTGGTCAAATTGCCAAGAAGAAAATGAAATTAAAAGAAAATCTATTTGGATTTAAAAAAAAAAAAACAAACCACCCCAAACCCCAACTTCTCATGGTGTGGTTTTTGAGCCTGGAGAAGGTGGGACATACAGTATCATTTTTAGGGCTTGGCATTATCAAAATGAATCTTGAAGGGCATCCTTTAAGTATTTGGCATCACATACCTGAATGAAGGTGGAGATCAATGCAGCAGAAGACTGAGATGAGCTGAGACTGTGGAACCAGTTTGGACGTGCCAGTGTATGTTATACTGCAAAGATGGGCCTTTCCCTCAGCTGGACCACAAAGGTGCAGGAATAGCTGATGTTAAACCATACTATTTAGAGTTTTAAAAGGAAAATATTTCTCCCCTGATTAGAGAAGTTAGCTGTCTCCAGCAACTTCTGGATGGTGAGAGTATTGAGCAGAAATTAGGGTTTCCAAGTCTGGCAGACATGAAGTTGTTGGCCCTTGGAAGACCCCATCAAAAAGCCGCACCAGCCTCTTGGCAGGCTGCCGGGGCGCCAGCATGGGGTCTGATAAGAAACTGCCCGGATCAGTCACGCTCAATGTTCCATGTTGCGTCAGGAGAATTGCTGAAAGCATGATGTTTCTATAAAAAGTTACACTTTCAAAGCATAAACCTTTCCCATGGAGAGATGTTCCATCAGAAAATGTTGGACCAGTTTGACTCTTGGCATACGCCAACGTACAAAAGCTAATTGCATTTAAATAAACTTCAGCAGCCTCAGTCCATGCCAACTCTCAAACAACAAATCAAGCAAACTCATCTTTTTCTCCCATAATTATCCAACCTAATAATTGTCTTGTCGTTCTCCCCTTTTGCTCCACTGAAGGAAGAAAGGTTGTGTCTGCCGTATACCAAAATGCTGTTTGCTTCCAGTTTCATTGGCTTGGGACTTGAAATTCGTAAACAATCATGATATAAATATATATAACTTTAATCCCGAATTATGTATGTATAAACAGCACCAAAATTCAATTACCTTCAGGACACACATGATCAGATTTTGTTTTATAAAATGTTTTTTTGGTGTAGTCCTTTCTAAAACCAGTGTGAAATGCACATTTTCTTCAGGGGCAAATGAAAGACGACATCTGTCTTGCCAGGGTTTCAGCACATGGCTTTTGAAGTCTAGCAAGTTAACACCTAATGCTTAGACCTTTCCTCTCCAACATTAAAGTTGCATGAGAGATGGGGAGTTTTTGCAATGAAAAATGAGTGCCAAAGGATGTCCTGGAGGATATGTGAATTCTGAAGAATCATGAAATAAAAATGTTCAGACAATGTGAAAGCCTGGCAGGAACTGAAAAATCAGGCGGTATGGAAGCTAAGGGGTAGAGTTTATGTGTTCGTGGGTGAAGGTGAATTAACATAGTGTACAGCCTTATATCGTGTTACCTGAAAACTATGATTTACAACAATTTCCCCCTAACTCTCTCATTTCTGGAGTATCATGTGTGGTTACAAATCTAACACAGTAATTCGGGTTCATCTTTTGTACATACCAGGACATCTCTGAAGTAACTTACCTCACTTCAAGTGTAGGGGAAAGAAAATTTGGTACCTGTGTCTTAACTTTTGGATGTGAATAAGCGCTATTAGGTTACATGTCCCATCTTAACCGATTAACTGATAGTTGGGTGAGTCATTTACCAACTTAAGAAAAGGAAAAAAATCATAGACTCCACAAATGTCAGTAGGCAACAAAGACCAATGGCACTTTAGAAATGCCATTAGGGAGGGCATGCTCTTACGGACTCCATAGGAATCAGCCGTGTGCCAGGTACCTCACTTGGCCCCTTCAACTCTACCATCTCCCACAAACCAAAAACTCAGAATCTCTTCCTTACAATTTTTAATTTAAAAATGCAAATATATTTTTTAACCCCTCTCAGCACATGAAAGCCCTGCAGATACCAAGCAGTGTTGCTTACCGCTGGGTGTGTCTCTGGAGAACACGCTGGCTTGTTGGGAATGTGAAGTGGCAGCCAGCATGACAACAGAAGACATGAGCATTCCGGTGTGAAATCAGAGAACCTTTCCAGCAGCAGCATTTTGCTGCGTGACATGTCACATTCAGATTTGTGAGAAAGTTTGGTACCTAATTTAGAGCAAAGCTTTGATATCTGATTGGAGAGCTAGCACCAAATGAAGTGCCAGAGAAAAAGAAGTTCAAAGGAGGTGTCTCCCTCCAGAATCTCCTTCGTGCAGTGAAACAACTTACTTGAAAATCGTTGTCCTTTATTTAATTATGTAGCACCGTTATGCATTTTAGAGTCCATAAGGCATGAAATAGAATGGCCTTCAGGGTTATGGCCCACCCCTGCTAAGGCTTTTATTACACTGTTTGAGGGGATACAATTAGACTGCTGACAGGATTCAACTGGAAGGGTCTTTATCCTACCATAGAACTGTCAGTAAAAATAAAGTCACCTTTCCACAAATTTCAGCCTCCCAAAATCAACTCTTTTCGTAGAAGAAAACAAAACTGGGTTGTCTGAATTTTGTCAGAAAAAAGCACAGAACATCTGGGAATTATCAATTTCCTGAGAAAGAATCCAAATTTTTAAACTAAGTCAAGCACTTTTTGCAAGAAGCTTTGTTTCATTAGCTTTCCAGCTTCTTGCCCACCCTAAATAACGAGTAACTTCTAAGTACTTTCTAAGTACTTCCAACACCTGTCGTTCAGCACCTTCAGACCCTGGATGCTGTGGGTCTGTTGCAGACACGAGCCGTTAAGATTGTTACAAAGTGTTATAGCCCAAGCTACTGACTGAGGGTTTAGAAGGCTGTGAGATGCCGCACCCAATGTCCTCGTTCGCTGTTGGTCACAGCTCGTGGTGGTGGTTGGCCCATGCAGCTGTCTGGCCAAGGCGTGGTTGGCAGGGACAAGGCTGGTGGGGTGAAGCTTCCACCAGATTGAGCGGGACTGCCACGAGAGCAGGCAGCAAGGTTTTGAGAAGTGCAAATGCCTTTGATCCTCTGCTTGTGGCGCCCTGTGTAGAAGATGAGAGGGTACTAGTACTACTAGTTCACAGCCGTAGGACTTGTAGTGGGTTAGCTCTCGGTCCAGCCCAAAGGCTGTGTCCCCCACACTCATGTTACTTCTGAAACAATCCAGATTTTTTCTGGTTTTTCAGTTTTATAAGAATTTTACTGTGTTTAATCCAAGTTACACGGTGCCTTATAAGTCATTGTGTTCTTCTCTTTGGTAATTTAGCTGCAGACACCTGTGAGGCGTTTCCCCCCAGTTATCTCTGTGGTGGGCTACCAAGCACTGACTGTAGGAGTCTCTGCAGCAGGAACACTCACCACCATACACATTTCCTCCTTTTCTTGCTTTCAGAGACACATCCTGGTTGAGAAATCCCAGTCATGCAATTAACTCTCAGTGGGTGCATTTCATATTGCATCAATGAGTGCCTCCTTACAGAGCCTTCACCACAGCAAAGAAGTCCCATTGTTTTAAATTTCACAGCTTTTTTTGGACTTTTTCTTTTAGTAGTTGATTTTTATTGCTGCTTTTTTTCTGAGTATTTTGTCCATCATTATTTTATTTCTAAGAGTGCTTTGCCTGGCCCCCTCTGTACATATCTTTGTCCTGTAGTTGTCATAATTACTAGTCTATAAGGGGATCTAGTAACGTTTTTCATCATTTTCACAGTGGACAACCACCCAGCTGCATTTGTACTGGTTATTTTTCACCCTGTGCCTGCAAGCTGCTAAGTGGTTTTGGTTACCACTGAGGAAATCAACAGGATTTGTAAGACCTCGAAGAAGGTAATAAGGACTTTGTAGCATCAGCTTTTAGGCCTTGGCTTCCCTACTGATGAATTTGCTGTGACAATAATTCCTATTTCACTATCTCGTGTTAGCCTGTGTTACGGTTTGGGTCCACCCAGCTGGCAACAAAGCATCACGCAGCAGCTCGCTTACTCCTACCCACCTCCAGTGGGTTGGGGAGGAGAAAATACAACAAACCAATTCACCAGTTGAATCAGGGCAGGACGTTATCTTATTCATCATAAATACAACCAGATCTTGAATAAATGCACCTTCCCCCACCCTCCCTTCTTCCCGGGCCCAGCTCTGCTACTGCCTCCCCTCCAGTGGTGCAGGGGAGCAGGAAATGGGGGTCACAGTCAGTCCCGGTCTGGTCCACGTTGTTCTGCCACTCCTTCCTCCTCAGGGGGAAACCCCCTTGCAGTGCTCCCCTGTGGCAACAGGGTGTCCCTCCCATGGCGCCCCATGAACTTCTGCAGCTAGTGTGGGTTCCTTCTGCAGGCTGTGATCCTTGCAGTGATGGATTGCTCCAGTGTGGGTCTTTCCCAGGATTGGTCCCCTGCTCCAGTGTGGGTCCTCCATGGGCTGCAGACAGGACTCTTCTCCAGTGCTGATATCTGAGGGCTCAGCCTGCCATCTCACCAGGGGCTGAAGGGGAATGGCTGCTCGGTGTGCCTCCCCCACTCCTTCCTCACTGTCCTGGGTGTCTGCGTGGTCATTCTCCTCCTGCCCCATTCCTCTCCAAAACAAAAATTGCTCCCGAAACAAAGGGGCTTGCCCAACAGTTTTCCTCTCTTAAATATGTTATCCACAGAGGCACTGAGTGGCTCAGCCTTGGCCAGAGGCGAGTCTGACTTGGAAATGGGGTAGCCTCTGGAAGCTTCTTACGGGATCCATGCCAGTAGCCCCCCTCCCCATGCACAGATCCAACACAGTCTTGAGAATCTGAGTTGCTTTTATGGGAAATGAAAGAAAACTAAACTGCCCCAGAAATCCCTTTCTAAACTCAGTGCCATCAATTTTTTACTACTTAAGATCCTTAAATCATCCGACTTTATTAACAGACTGTTTGGGGGTACGTGCTAATGCCATTAGGATGATATCTTAAAAAGGGAATCAAGCCCTTGACTGATGCCTGCACTGGTAATCAAAAGCTTTTTAAAGCAGAGTTGGGACAGGTGAATGCAAATAGCTCAACGTGAACTCAGAAAACAATTTTCTCCCTATATTGATTAATAACTGCAAAGAATAATAATTATAGACGCACACCTGCAGGAACTTGGCAGAGCTTAGTAAAGAACTTCAATCACAGTGTTTGGCATATACCCCTCGATCTTTGCTTCCCATTATGAATCACAAATGATCTCATACACAAATCTCAAAACAATTGAAGATGGGTCTGCGAACGACACTTATAGGACGACACTTTAGTTTATGAGAAGTTGGAGGGAAAATGTTGATGAAAAGCAGAAAATTGAAATGAAAACTTGAATTTAATGTGAAATAAACAATTGTTACAGCCACTGTGCTTTAAGACCTGTAAACTGTGGAGAGAAAATACTAAGTGTAGCTCCAGAAAAAGTCAGAGCAACAGTAGCGATACCAATAAGCAAGAGAAAGAGTTATGGATAATCAGTCATTAAAAATTCTCAGCTATGATAAATTTCAGTATATCCTTTTCCAACTTTAAGAAACTGTTGCTTTTCGTCCATATAAACAACACGTTTGCACCAGTGTCTGTAGTGAATCCGTAAGCTAAAAAAATGTGATGAGTAAGATGCTACTTCAATCAGATGAGAACTAACAAACCCGTCACGTGTTGTTTGAGGCAGCTTCCCGATCTCAGCCAGAAGATGCCCAAACAAAGGAAGGGCTGATTAGACTCAGGCAATACAGGGAAGTTCAACACGTACTTCCATGCTCTGGAGAGTGTACATTTGTAAGGTGTTACAAATCCTAAACATTTTGAATCAAAACCAGTCAGGAAGTAAAGACATTTGTTATGGAAACAAGTTCTTTCTTTTTCGCTGGGAATGCTGAAATCTGAGGGGTTTTTTTCGCTTTGAAACTGTTACTAGTTGCAACATCTTGGACTATTAGAAACCACATGCGATAGCATTTAGGTCATCTACATTAGAATTCATGTTCTTTAAGAAATTTTGGGATAAGGTTGATTCTAGCTCAGGAAGAAAATGAGAGATTTTGCTTCTCGAGAAAGAAATTCTAAGGAGAAATCATTTAGAAAAAATAGAAATATTTCAGTATGATTTTTCCCAAGTGTTTCAGCAACCTTTAATCTTGTGAGCCCTCCTGGGAGTATCCTGGAAAGTGATGGCAAACTGGGGACTGTGTGTGGTGGCTGCCCTGAAGCCTCTCACTCTGACATGGGCCTTGGGACCTCTAAGGGCTCCAGTTCCACCTGCAGTTTGCAGAGCTGCCTGACTCCTCACTGCAACCCCACAGCTGGAAGCATGGAGGTGCCACAACCCTGGCTCAGTCCAGAGTTTCTAGGGCTTTCAGAGCCTGTCCTTAAAAGTCAGGTCCCTGCAGTTCTTAGACTCCCACAGGTTCCCAGAAGTTGGACATTACCCTGCAGAACATGGCTTGGGCCTTCTGAGAGCTGCCTCCTCTTCTTGGCTTTTTGGTCCATAGTAGGGAAGGAGGCTTAAGGGAAGAAAATAATCTAGCTTGAGAAAATGTTCAACGTGCTGTCGCTTGAGTGAGCCAGCTGCACCGTTGTCTTCTCAAGATGAGAAGCAGCCCGCAGCTGGATAAATGAAGAACAAGTCGCTTGCCTGAAAAATTTATAATGGAATTTTTCCTTTTGGATGACAAGTGTCAGAGACCAGCTGAACTATTCAAATCATTGGATTTTACTGTTGTTTTATGGTTAATTCAGTGACAACTAATGAGAAATATTGTTTCTTCAGGGAACAGATAGATTTCTGTGCTTAGATAGTATTTAATCACTTGCTTTAGACAGTTAAAAAAACCAGAGATTTATAGAATGTAAAGAAGCCAAGCTGCTGCTTCAGCTGTCTTCACCCAGGAGTCCAGGCACAAACCTCACCATGAATAATATCCACGTGTATTATTTCTTCATGTGTTCTCTTGCTTATTGACTCCGTGGGAACCACTTGCATAAATCAGCTGTTGTGCCCAAGCAGTTGCAACCTCCAAATAATGGAGGGAACAACCTAGCAACCAGACGCATTTCAATACTGCTGCACTGGGCCAAAAATCCTCCAAAGAGCTTCAAACACATAGTGATATCTAATCTGGTTTTTATTTGGGTTTTTTCCCAACAATTTAAACTGTTATGGCAGCCATTAACTCAGTGCAAGGCCATTCTTCTTAATTGTGTTACGCCAGATAGGTTTCAAAAATGCCACAGATTTGTTCCTTATCCGGCAGGAGATAAATCTGCTGCCGTAATATACTGACCTGGAAGGGCTCCACTCAAGAGCTGTCCCTTCGGAGCCACGGGGCTAAATTGTCTCTCTTTTGCAAGTTCCTTTGCTGACGAAGCTTTGTGTCAGCGTAGGTAACGAGAAATTTTGACAACAGTGTAACACGAGGAATGTTTTCACTTGACTGGCGTTTTTTTGGTCTTAAATGAAAAGGTCTGTTGTGATTGACTAGACGTTGTTACATGGTACTCGGTTGCAACTGCCTTATGCGGCAGCACCAAACCACACAGCGGAAGGGGTCAAAGCTGCCCTGCGTTCTCCGTGTCGCACTGTCTGAAGGCAGATGTGAAGTCAGTTGAGGAACAGTGTATGTATGAGAAAGTGAGCATGTGGCTACCGGTGATTTCTTCGTGGGGAATATAGGCAAAGTTCATTATAAAAAATATTACTTTTGTATTTCAGTGGAGAAGACATATTTTTTTTTTGTCTAATATTCTTTGTCAGACACATCTAAAGAACGAAAGTTCTGACTGTATTTGTTTTGAAATTCGTGGGTATGTGTATGTACAGTTTGAATTTCCATTTTTAGCTGCTTCCCCACATATTTCAGCTGACTGTAGGCAAAGTGCAGAAAAGGAAAGAAATAGGAGAAATTATTCAAACATTCCAGAATTTCAAAGAGTCACATAATGGTTGAGGTTGGAAGGCACCTCTGGAGGTCGTTTGGCCCAAACCCTCTGCTCAAGTAGAGCTACCTACGGCAGGCTGCCCTGGACCATGCCCAGAAAATATAAACGAGATCAAATATATGTTAAAAGATACATGAGAGATGCTCAGATATACAAGAGTTGCTATTTTTGTCCAGACAGAAGCATAACGAATGTGTTGAAATAAATTACAAAAAGCATACAAGAAAGCGTAGTTTAATTTAAAGTCGTCTTTTTCATTTCGCCAGCCAGCTACCACGGGGAGGGAGTCAGAGCACGAGCTCCTCTTTGCAACCTAAACTCTCTCTGACATCCCATCACAGTATTAATGTGTTAACCTGAAGCACATTTGAATTCCTACTGCTTCTTCCACCCTTTATGTGGACAGTGATTCTGGTACGATATAAATATTAAAGCGGTTGCACAGGCGAAGAGGAGCTCAGCACGAGGTGCCCACTGAAGGGGAGTGAGGACAGACAAATTAAAGCAGATCCCTTGACACTTCAGGTTACTGCCTCAAAAAGGACAAGGCTTTTACCAGATGTGCAGGGAAATTAGGCAGTCAAAGGAGATCGTCCAGCTTTACATCACATTCCCAATTCATTAGAAGAATTAAAGAAGACATGTCCCTGCATTTACCTTTTCCCCAGGTTTTTTCTTCTGAAGATCAGTGTGTTTGTAATTCTAGGCTAATTCTGCTCCGGACTAGCAAAAGTTCATGAACTCTGTCCCCTTCTTACTTTACCGAAACTGATACCCTTTTCATGCCCAGGAAGCTATTTGCTAGGCATGGCCAGATGTCATTTAAACGTTGTGGGAACAAACCTCTTTCCTGGGTCTCCGTGGGAAGTCATTACCTTCATTTCCCATTTGCAGTTTTGAAAAGGGATTTTTTGATCCTTTTTATCAACATTTTCCAGTCAGTGCAAAATTTTTCTGGAAGTAGCCGTGCTTGTCCATGTGCAATGTTCACAGTACGTAGCGAACGCTTTCAGTTTTTTATAATCTTTAGGGTCTGCATGGTTTATATCGTTAAATAGTATTATAAAGAAAAGACCCAGTTCTCCAGCCGTAACCCTCCTGCCTGCTCCCAAAGAGAGGACTTCTCGCTGCCTTGTCTTAAACGTTGCACATATGACTGTGATAGTGGTGAGTAAGAAATCTATAAATGGGTTCTGGTGAGGAGTAAACATCATGTGGTTGTTCACTTTGGAAGCTTGTTGAGTGGGAGGCATTCGCTGAGCCTTGGTGCGCTTGCTATAACCGCTGGTTTTCTATGAACTGAGCATGTCTGTTTTCTCCTTTGTAAAGTTACTTCTTATAAAACAGACCGCCTTAACAAAATCGTAGTAATGTGGTCATTTTATTGGATATATGGAGATACAGCCAAAATCTGGATTCATTTCATGTTTCATCTAACATGTTGTATAAGAACAGAAAATACTGGCAGCTGGAATTACTGGTGCTTTTTTTTTCAGAATAAATCTCTTATCTGCTTGCTGTTAACCAGTTTGTGCATGTTTTTGGGGAATAAATGGGAGATGCAACATTAAAAACTGTAATTCTGAAGAAGAAAAAATGAGATTTTGCAGTTCATTCTTATATTTATATTTATTTTTGAAGTTGCATCTATGTTGAATAGCGCAAAAATAATTTCTTGCATAAAAATAGCCATTGCATTTCCCTGTGGTTAGAAAACTTGGCACCCAGGGTTTTTTTGTCCTAGAAGCTAACACTGGCATCACGCTGACTGCAGCCACAGTGCTGCAGATTCTCAGACAGGGAATAGAGAAAGCCTTGAGGGCTGAAAAACCCTCTAATTCCATGATTCACGAAAGCTCCTAAGCATGTGCTTATGTCCATCCTTAATCAGGACAACGTTTAAGCATTTGCTGTCAAGTACATCCTTTTCTGTTTTCTTTAAAATGGCAAAGTGTTGTTCAGTGTAATGAGGTTGATTGGAGTGGCAAGGGAGGCTCTGGTAGATAAGCTGCAGCAGCTGAAAGAGTAACCAGGCAGCATAACTGTGAGGATTATTAATGCACCAAGAGCAACCTATTTTTGAGTTTACAGACTCCCATTGATCTCTGGAGGAGTTTGAGCTCTAAAAATAACGTGCCTTTGGGAGCTGGGAGAGAGAGAATTTGAGCTGGCCGCAGGGAGGTCTGAGTGGATTGGAGCATCATGGGGAGATAATAGTGGGTCTGCTGACTGCAGAGGGGGTTCCGGTAGCAATTATAAGCAGCCAGCGAGCAGAGGGTGCACCTGAGAGAAAGCTAATATTGTTAGCAGGTGTTAAAATAGCATTGCGTGCACGAAGTGTTCTTTAGACAGAATTTGAGAACAGTGGGCTTGCTTTTCCTCAGCACCTGAGCACTGACACAAGGTGTATCATTACAGCAATTGGGTTGCTCCTGCATTTGGATGTCAAGTGACAGAGTTCGTGGGTGCTACAGTATTTTTGATTTGCTCCTCCTGCTAATGATTTAGTCTTGTAGGTGCATGGCTTCCTAGAGGATTGTGTTTCCTTTGACTAGAGCTGCGATGTCTCAGTTGTGAGTGGAATCAGAAGATCTTTTGGTGGGTCCATTGCCTAGTGAGAGTCCTGTGCCATAGGAGGGGAAACATTCTTGCTCATCTGGATGGGATATGATGCCAGTTGGGACCTTTCAGCCTTGAGGTCATAAAGGTATTAAGTGATATTAATACTGATATCAGCAGGAGCTGGGTGTCAAAGGTCAGGGATCTATGAGAAAATGAAGGGAGGACAAAGGAATATTTATAGAAAACGAGTATATGGTTAAAAGTATTCACAGCAGCCGGATCACTTGGATTATTAGCACCACAGTAATACAGTGTGCAACACCTTGTTGTTTTAGTTTATAAACTCACTGACAATTCCACAGCACAGCAGCGGCAAGCAGGGACCTTGCATCTGGCCCACAAACCCACCGTGGCCATCGTGCATGGAGGACAGCTTCTCCCAGGACAGAGTCTCCTCCCAGACTCTCAGACTGGCTGAAGCTTCAGAGCACCTCTAGGGACCATCCAGCTCAGCCCCCTGCTCAGGATAGAGTCATTGCTCAGGGCCATGTCCAGTCCGATTTTGAATATCTCCAAGGACGGAGATTACAACCTCTCTGGGCAGCCTGAGCCAGTGTTTGACCACTCTGACAGAATAAGAAGTTTCCTGTTTAGACAAAATTCCCTGTAGTTCAATTTGTGCCTGTTGTCTCCTGTCCTGTCACTGGGCACCACTGAGTCACCACAGTCTGTCTCCAAGTACTTTGTACCCTTGTCATCAAGATCCCTGGGAGCACAGGGTTGCTGGTATCCTTAGGTGCTCAGGAAATAAGAAAAGGCTGAACTGCTTGGAGAAGATAAGCACGGATCTCCCACGCCAGGCAGATGTCTCCTCCAGGATGACACCTGCAGGAAACGCAGCCTTACCATCCAAGACAATGAATCTGCTAAAAAGGTATAAAAAAATATAATGTAACCCTAAAAACCAGACGGCTAAATTAGAGCTGTCCTTCATGTCACAAACCTGCTCATGATGTGTTTGGAGGCAGAACCTGACGCTGGCCTCTTGCAGCAGAAACGTCAGAAAACACTTGTGACACCGAGGACCGTATTATGCTCAGATGTGGCTGCTGCGCTCTGCACACGCTTTCTCCTGATCCCGGCTTGAATGCTCAAGCTTAATTACAGCCAGAAATGTTTTATCCACCTGCCACTGGAAAACAGTCACCTTGTGATACTCAGGAACAGGCACAAAACAGTTTGAAAGAGAAAGGAGAATGCTCGACTGAAACACACAGAGAGTGTGTGTAGGCAGGTGGCAATTACACAGGACAGGATTACACGTGCGTGCATATCCTGGGGAGCCATCACATACAGCCTTAAAGTTTTGTTTTTGAGATCAGAAAGATAAGTACCTCAAATTACCTGGTTGGAAGGAAATTTCAGCTGAAACAGAACAGTACGTTGCCTTACCGAAGCAGGCTACGAGATGATTACGTTGTTTGATTGCTAATGGCACAGAGTGTGTTAGTAGCGCTGTGTGTGGTTTTATGACCTCTTTCTTACGGACAATAACACCCCCTCGCCTTTTTCAAGTGAAGTTAATTAACTTACGGCTTCTTTTTATCGAAAAGTTGCCAACACTTTTCAAGCACTTAGAGTAAACCATGCAGGTTTTCTCTTAATAGCACCTTTTTTCTCCTGGTAGTGTTTCTTCTGCAAGCTGAACAATTCTAGGCTTTTGAATGACCCTCCACAATATTTGTTCAGAGATGTACAGCCTACACACATTCAGGAGCACAGCAAAGACTCGCTTTATGTAACACACTGTGAAATATAGAAGGTTGTCATTTATTTCTCTGTCCTGTGGCTTTTACTCTACTTTCTAATAACTTGTTAAGGGATCATGAGTTCCATAAAATTTACTAAAAATAGAGATATTCCTCCACCTCAAATATTTACATCTTATCCGATTAAACATATATGCTGCAACATTTAGCGTCTTGAGCTTTTCAAAGTTAATTGCAAAACCTGTTTTCCTCAGTACTGAGTTGTCTGGAGCCACTGATACCAACAGCAACCACCATCTCTCTTAACCTCAATGAGAACTGGACTTCAAATTAACTGTGACTGTGCAGGGAAGAGTCACTGTTGACAGGCCAATGGAAATTGCTCATTGTTCCCCAGACAGCACCCAAACACCACCCCCGCCTCACTTTACGTAAGCGGCGTGTATACAAACAGCACAGAAAATACTCTGTTGCCATGTCTAGAATACTGTCTTCACTGCTGGACAGTCTTGAAAATTAAAGCAGAAACAGGGAAGGAAAGGAGTTAGCTGTGACAAAAATAGCTACAGGAACAGATATGCTACCAAAAGAAAAGAGGCTGAAAAATCCCTGGGACTGTTCAGGCTGGACAGAAGATGAAGAAGGAGACTCGCTATCAGTAGGGACTCTAATGGGCCAGAGAAAGCCAGAGAAGAGGATAACCAAAGCAGCTGAAAAACAAATTTAAAAGATACATATGCATATACGCCAGTAAATAGTATTTACTGGGAAAATTAAATAGTATCTTGATTTTTATCCAGTTGATGCATCCCTACTACATGCAGTGTAGCCACGCTGCTGTGTCATCTGGCAGGATTCGCTGCCTGTGCCTGCTGAAGCAGTGCTGGGGCTTCCCTGGGGATGAGTCCCAGGGTCTGGGTAGGGCTGGGTCCAGGCCACCCAAGGGCAAGGGCAGCTCAGCACCACTCCCCTCACCCTGCCGGCAAAACGCAAGGCTTTAAAGGCCTGAGCTCTTAACAGAGTCGTGAAGTTTCATCAGTCAGAGATTTGGAGTGTGGGCGGAAAAAAATAACGGATCGAAAAGATTTATTTCACACCCACTCTGTATTCCCCGAGCTTGGCTGTAAACAAGTACGCTCAGTGAAAGCAAAATTGCAGGTGTATGGAATACACTACCCCTCGCAGCTTACCGGTGCTTTTCTGCATGCTCCCAAAATACCCGTTAGTGCACTGATAAATGATTAATTTCTGGTCTTGTATTTGTCACACAGGTCTGACAAGAGAAACTGAATGGATTCCAGTGAATAGAGAAAAATTGAAATATTTTATATATTTGTATGAAGACTATGATCTTCCTAACTCTGCAATACCCCTGTAGGAAGCATCTCCTTTGTACATTTGTATCAGCACTTTCTTGTCTATTTTGTTTTGCATAGAAAAGTACTCCTGAAATAAAACAGTACACAGCAACTAGCAGTGAATATGTGTATATTCAGGGATTATTTGACCAGAGAATGAGGAATAGTGTAATTTAAGTTTGAGCAAAAGTAGAATAAATACTTTTTTAAAAGAAAAATCATTAAATGAAATTAATTTGATTTTGTTCCTTTTGAAAAAAAAATCAATATGGATAAAAGAGTTTATGCAGAATAAATGAGGAATGTAACATCTAATTTCCTGTTGTGTACTCCTGGTAATAGCCCAGGGATCATGTATCATGTAATAAAGGAAATGAAAATATGAAAAGGATGGTCTTTCTGGTGAGTTTAGAGAGATTCTTCTTTTGTTGTAGAGCCAAAGTATTTCTTTTTCTTGAGAATCCAAAATGTACTGACATTTGTGCATCACCTTCACTGGATACAATGAAAATACACGATGTGAGCTAGCTGACAGAAAACCTGCAATCTTTATTCAAATAAACAGGTCATCCCGCCTTGACAGATCACGCTCTTGAATACAGGTGGAAAGATCACTATCTTCGTGAGTCCGGCGAATAAGGGGACATTGAAATACTGATGCTGAGCAAAAATCATGTATAATCCCACCAGCTGTTATCTGCGATGATCAACCTCGACACTTCTTTTATACGGACTGTACACAAATAAAGACTGTTTGATGCATACTCTGTTTTTGGAAATGAGATCTTATTGTTAGAGAAATTTAATACACCGTGTCTCCTCTCTGTGAGGGGATAAGAGGAGCTGTTTTGTAATAACAGTCTTCTACCACTGATTGAAACTATTCTACATGCTCTGAAACTCTCCGGCTGGCTCTTGTTTATTCAATTAAAATAAAGATAATTATTCTGGTTAGAAAACAGCTTTCAAGTTGGATATTACTAACAATGACATTCATTTAATTCTTATTTGCTCCATCAGACAACACAAAAGCTAACTGGCAATATTTCTGTATTTTTAGTCATTATATATATTTGCATGGCTTTGTACAGGAAGTTGGAAGGAAGCCCTACTCGCTGCAGCTCAATTGAAAGGACAGTCCTGTATTTTTTTACTTGCAATAGGCAATACCAACATTGCTTAATATCCTGCTTCATCCTTATATGCTCATGGCTGATTTCCCTTCAGGCATTCCTTGGAGGTGAACATCCCCAAAAGACAGGTTGAAATGAAAGCGTCAGGAGGCAGAATGCAACGGGAGCCCCTTTCATTCCCACACCATCAAGATTAACCTGCCTGGTGAATCAAAAATGAACCTTTTCCCCCACGCTGCATGATCAGTCACTGGTGTTGGACTGCACTGTTCCTGCCAGTATGGAAGTGATGAAGAGGAGAAAACACACAATCTCTTGAGCCATGAGCATCTTGAAGGTGAGATGAGTCAGGGCCTCTGCTTTGATTATTCTTTACTCACTTTTTGAAAATATTTCAGAGAACTGTGGAAAGGTAAAGCCACATTTCCCCCTCCTTCCTTTCACAGTCAGGAAACTTCAGAGTGAAAATTCCAGGGGATGGGGAGCTGGGACCACATCCCAGTCATCACATCTGAATATGTGAGTGAAAGGGAAAAAAACTCAAACATCTCTGACACAGACACATGCTTATTTTGCCAGATTTCAACTCCTAGCTCCCAAATGGAGGGGTACCACCGGTGGCCACCAAACTGTCTTAGTGGTGGGTCTAGGCAGTGGCAAAGAATATTTTTTTTCTCAGCTTCATTTTTATTTTAAACGAGCTTTCGAAATGCATTTAATTTTAACCTCTCTTGAGACTGATGGCTATGGGGTGTGGGAATCAGGGAGGACTCTGAAATAAAGGAGGCTATGAAGGCTCTCAGTGTCTCACCTAATGAACTGTTAACAATTGGTCTGAACCAGCATGTGCTAGAGATGTTACTCTTCACCTAAGTCTTAGGAAAGGTCTCGCTCTAGGGCGTACACAGACCAGTGAAAGATGCACCAAGCAGCTCTGCAGTCTATTACTTCTGGAAATAAAACATTTTCCCCCAACTGTTAGATTTTGGCACAAATTTAGGGA